>NC_133618.1:259495625-259796875 GCF_048593235.1 Sminthopsis crassicaudata
CTAATCTGGTCTTCAACGTTCTCTCTAAAGATGTCTCGGCTCATTAATGATAACTTATGCTTACGTTGTTTTATAAACCTGAAAAACATTTCTTACAATTATCATAGCTAGATAAATTAGGTAGCAAGGATGGGAAAAAAAAAGACCTGGGGCTTAAAGAAATTATTATAATCCAATACAGAATTCAAATTTAATTTTCACCCCACCCCACCCCACCCCCACTACATTACATTGCTTCCTTTGATTTATCGTCCTAATATTGTCTTTCTGCAAAGGAATGATCAATTCCCGACTCTTCACATTAAAGTTTAGTTAGTTTCCATCTAATGGCCTTAATGTGTGTACGTGTTAATGATAGATCCACCTAATATGCTTTACTTGTGACTTTCTAAAGCCACACTTCTCCCTTTTGTTTATTTTGTAATGGTCGGAATTTAATTC
Organism: Sminthopsis crassicaudata; assembly: GCF_048593235.1. Taxonomy (NCBI): domain Eukaryota; kingdom Metazoa; phylum Chordata; class Mammalia; order Dasyuromorphia; family Dasyuridae; genus Sminthopsis; species Sminthopsis crassicaudata. The sequence continues at coordinate 259,496,067 of NC_133618.1, forward strand.
CATTTAGAATATAAGATTTCATAGAAATCTCTAATAGAGACAAGAAAGAAAGCTAACAGACATTTATTAAGCAGGTGTTTAATACTATATAGGCACTGTACTAAGCTCCTTCACAACCTTGAAAAGTAGGTGCTATCATCATCCTCATAGCACTTACAGGTGAGGAAAGGACACCGCCCGAGATTGAGGCTTACTAAGGAACTAGTAAATCTAGTTCTAGTAGTCTGAGACCGGATTTGCTTGAGAACTTCTGAAGCACAGCCCCAGAACTCTATCCACTATGCCACCTACCTACAACTAAGTGGTCTGATAATTAAACAAATAGGTTAGCACATATTCTGTACATGAACAAGATCCTGCATGGATCTTGCAACCTATTTAAAAAAAAATAATTTTGGGGAACGGGCCTTATAAATCTCTCACTAGTGCTATCTCATCTTAAATAGATCATACTATACAGGTTCCCAGGGTTCATTCACTGTGTTGATTAAATTACTTCGGATTTAAATCGCAGTCTTTAAGCAAACTCTGAACTTGCAAAGTAATGTGAGGTACATTGTCGTATTGTTTAGAATAGAAGTACTCAAATATTGTTTATAATCATAGTACAGTTTAAGCTCTCTGAGGAAAGCAATATGTTTTTTGCATATGCAATCCTCAGAATCTACCACAGTACATGAATATTAATAAATGCTTTTGGAAATGAAATGAATTAGCTACTAGATTTCCCATCTTCACTTTTCCAACCTCTCAATCCAGTCATTTTATTTCTCTACTCCTGTTTTCTGGCCCTTTCTAAGGGTAGCTACAAAAAAGAGGCATCAAAGGGTTAATTGACTTATTCTCTTTGTATCCAAGATGATCTTATATCATTAACACCTAAGTTCCTGAAAAGTTAATTTTTCCTACTTTTCTGAAGGAGACTTTGAATCAGAATTGACACTGACCATCTCTATTCCTCATATACAAGTTCCAACTTCACTTGAAGCTGAGATGCTGAGTCAAGGAGACAGTTCATTTATTAATAAATTAACACTGCCTTAATAAGTTCCCCCCCTCCCCAATTTTTTTCCTAAAATACTCTCTAGAATTGATGGTGAGAGGCAGGCTTCCTTTTAATTTTTTTCTTTGTGGTTTATTGTTATGGGCCAGAACTCTGAAACAAGGATTCTTACAAGGTGTTAAGTCAGTGGAATTGATGAGACAATGGTTATCTAGTTTAGCATGATGATTAATAGTTCTCTAAGTTCAGTATGATTGATTTAATCTTACAACAAATAATGGTTTCCTAGAGATATAATGATTGGTTTATACTCAGTGTAGCACATATAAGCTGACAAACTCAGCTCACGGAGGCAGAGACAGATTCATTCCACTTTCCACCTTTGTGGTGGCTGGAGGCTGAAGCACAACCTTTGGACTCAGACTCACTTCATCTCACACCACCTTGGTGGCCTATCCTCCTGCATTTTCTCCACTGAAACCAAGTCCCCCTCTGAAGGCCATGAGAAAGGTAGCTGAGCACCGGGTGAAGGAGACAATAAAGAATTTGGACTTTAACATCTGGCTATTCTTGTGGTGATTAGTCTACTAGAACGAAGACTGGTCCAGAGATTTCCAGAAAACCAAAATGAGAACACTACAGTATATCTCTCTCCTTCAGTTTTCCAGAAAGGAAGAAAAACACCTATTTGAGGAAAAGAGCCAACATTAATTCATGATAGATAGTATTTAAGATTAGTTTTTTTGTGGTGAGAATCATGTTTCATGCTTTAGGGGTGTTATTTTTCACTTAGGGTGAGTAAGGTCCCAAGTTCACGTCAATGTTTTGTTCTTAATGCTGAGTCTCCTAGACTGAAAAACATTTATCTTCTATCACATCCCTAACAAATTGTAGACCTCCTTAAGCGCAAGGACTATGGACTATTTTTTGTTTGCCTTTTTTTTTTTATCCCCAGGGCTAGTACAATATTTGACATATAATTCATGCTTAATAAATTCTTTTTTAGAGAATGTTGAGTGAAGGCCAGTATGAAGATAATGCTGGCTTATTCAAACACATCTGTTGCAGAGGATGAGAAAGTAAATGATTCTACTCCATAAAATTCTATTAAATCAAAATATATTTTAATACTTGGTAATTTCAATGCAAAGGTTAAGATGGAGGTTGTGATGGAAGAGAGAGATCTTGGGGGAAAAATAGCTCTGGAGTAAGAAACAACAGATTGCAAAGGCTTGTAAATTCCCTAGAAACTTCATGCTATATATTATAAGTAACTTTTTCAAGATATTTAAGAAGTACTGAATATAGTAAACATTGAACAGGAAAAAAAATAACCCAGAAAGGAAAAGACTTATTATTAATGTGGGAGCCATTTTGAAATCTGCTGTCTGTATACCTTGGCATTGTGGGAGAAAGATAAAAGAAAGTATCAAATTAGAAAAAATAAAAGCAACAACACTTAGTGTGCAATAAAATCAGCACTAATCTGATCTATAACATTAATACATAAAAAAAAACAGACATGGATATATTGGCATAATTTTTAAAGTAAGTTAAAAAAATAAAAATTCCACAAGGAGGGCAAAAGAACTGAGAAACTATCTTTGCTAGCAAACGTTTTATCTTCTTGTCAAAACCAAATGTATGAAAATAAAGAGAAACACTATTTAGAATCATTTGTAATATCTTACCGAATAGGGTGGTAGTAGTAAATACAAACATTAGTTCTTCATAAAGCAGTAAACAGTAGGAAGAAAAAAAAGTTTAGAGGAGAGATAGATACACACAGAGAGACAGAGACAGAAACAGAAATACACAGAAACAAAGAGATGGAGGGAGGAGAGAAGAGGGAAAGGAGAGAGAGAGGATAGAATTGACGGTTTGGAAACAATATTGAATGAATATACATTAAAAATTTTAGAAAGTTAAAAGATAACTCTGAAGTTTCAGATTTTGGAGACTGAAAGAATGGTGGCTTATTCAACTGAGATAAGGATGTTTTAGAAAGAAAAGGGAAGTTAACAGTGTGTGAATGAGTCCCAGGATAGAATATGAGTTTGGAAAAGAGTTGAGAGAAAAAGAAATTTAGTGAAATGGGAGAGGGAGGAAGAAACTTTGTCTACCCCTGTTCTATGGAAACCCAATTTTTCTCCTCCTATTGGGAATACTGAAGAGGAAAGGAGATGACAGAAGGAAAAGAATCAAATTAAGTAGAGAACAGTTTGGGTCACCACTCCAAAATGGGGCTGCAGGGCCAGTCTTGTTTATTTCAATCCGAGTGTGATCTAATTTGAGCTATCCCCTAAATACTTCAAACAATCCCACCATTAGGAAATCCAAGAACTTGGATTTTCTAAAACTCTGAACATTCACTTTTCGAAAGCTACTCTTACGCTCTAAGTTCCAAATTCTGAAATAGTTCTAATGGTTTCTGTGACTAGATAGAGATTCACAAGGTTCCTGTGGTTTAAACATTCTCCCCGCCACCATCCTCAACCACTTTTCACAAAACTGCCCAGGTATACTAGAGGCGAAATGAAAACTTTAAATTGACTGTGAGGATTACAGATCCTGTAACTCTGAAACCTGGTTATTTCAAAATATCTGCGATTTCGTCTGTGAAAGAGTATATACAGCCTTTACTAGTCTTAGCAAATAGTTTTATATATTGCTGCGGCCTGTCACAATCAGTTCTCTTACAAAGATTTTGACTTTTTCTTTAAATATAAAGTTGAAAAATCTTTCCAGTTTGGTGACATGCCACAGTTTAAGCTCCACGTAAACAAACTTTCAGAACGCAATGGGAACTCCAAGCCACATCGAAAAGTGGAGATCTTTTTTTCCTCAAATTTCCAAATTTATTTTATTTGAAGAAACAGAATAAGCAAAAAGAAAAACAGAAAAGCAATACGAAACAAAACAAAAGAGAACATTGTCATGTGTCCAGAACATCAGTGAAGATTCAAAATATATAACAACAAATAACAATTTAAGAAAGTATATATATTAGTAGAAGAAATTATATTCATGAGTGTCCATCTTGTTTTTTACTTCCTTATAAATTGTTCTTTTGTTCTCTCCTGGACACCTTATTTACTTTGTTCTTTTTTCTCCCTCTTTTATCCTCTCCCTCCCCTACCCCCCACCAAGCGGATCATAGTAAAGAAAGGATATATTTATATATGCATATGTATATACGTATATATATATATATATATATATATATACTCACAGACATATCTCTTTCATCCTATCCCCCTAAGTAAGCTACAGTTAAGAGATATGTTTATGTATACATATGTAGATATACATACACATACTCACACTCACACACACACAAATCCCACATACACAAGTCTTTCATACTCTTGCTGTCTCATTAAATTCTGCTCCATAACTTGGCTTACTATTATTACTTAATCTCTCCTCATCTAGAGACCCCTCCCTTTGTCTTCTTTCCTCACCCTTTGCTTCTCCATGCACCTGCCCCTCCCCTTATTTCTTTATTGATTTTGGAGGGTGCTATACCTTTGTGGTATATATGTACTGTTGCCTATTGAACCCGTTCCCGATGTGAGAAAGTTTTCATAACTAGAACCCTCCTTCCTTCGAAAAAGACATCTTCATTGAAGTTTACTTTAACTAATAAAATCCCAAGGAGTCTCGAATAGTATCGGTTCTAAAATCTAATTAGGATAATATTCGAGTGCAAGGCTACAAGCAGGCTGGACGTTTTGATCAATCACCTTCGATCCCTCAGCCACAGTGCAATGTAAAGCATTTTAGTTTTTTGCACTGATACTTAACTTTCTAAGTCGGCTTCTATTTCGTTTTGTTTGTTAGTTTTCACGTGGGGACAAGTGGGATTGATTGAAAAAGTTCATGCTGGAACATTGACAGAATTCAAAATTTCTTGTTAGAGAAAGAGCAGAAAAACAGGGCAGGATAGCAAGTGGAGAGCTGGGAATTGTGAAAGAGGCAGAAAAGGAAGAAGTCTCTTTCCATCTCGGAACCAGTGAATATCTGGGTTGGATTCTGGCTTCAGTCAGATTGATGATAAAAGATTGAAAATATGCATTCAGGCGCACCGAGGACAGGAGTTTTCTTCCTATAGTAAAGCATAAAGACACCCAAATTTAGAAAGTACCTGCACATGTCAGTCTTTTAATTTTTCTTACCTTCAGGCAGAAAACCAACTAATCAAACAAACAAAAACACCTTGCTGTAAGGGCCACAAATCACGATGTCACACCCCCTTCTCTTTTTCCAATATCTTTTTCTTCATTAGTACCCAAGGATCTTTTCTCCTCAAAATGTAACTCTTATTTGGGTTTATTCCAGGTTCAATCCATTAGTCTTTATCCTCCCCAAAATTAAAAACAACAAGAACAACAAGAAGTAGTGAAGATACAAATGAAATCACAATTTGAAAAGTTTATGAGCACGAAAAATTGTAGTGGTTGCGTGGCACAAAATCTCGGAGATTTATTTTGTCCAGTAGGGGTCTCCCAGTCCCCAACTATTATAAAATATTCTCCCAAATTAGAAGTTTGACGTGCATGAAAAGTTTTGTCCGAATTTAAGATATCCTCCACCCCGTACTCGTGGCTCGTTGGTCTAGGGGTATGATTCTCGCTTAGGGTGCGAGAGGTCCCGGGTTCAAATCCCGGACGAGCCCTTTTTTCTAGGAAACCCTAGCAAAGAACATATTTAGATGTCAATAGCTAACTATAAAAAAAAAAATTATATTTTCCTCAAACTTCCCACATGAAAAAATAAAAACAATCCAAGAACAAACCCAAACCCTTTTTCAAGATACTTTGTAATTCAAATTATGTGTAACATCTACACATATGTATCATTGACTTAAAAACAAACAAACAAACAAAAAAAAAAAACAGTGCTGTGTGCAAAATAGATAAAGATAACTTGTATTATACAATACTTGACATCTATGGCCCAAGAAGAAAAATGCCCTGATTCACCCAACTATAATTTACATAAGGCACTTGGTACATTCAATTCTCCACACTAGGTTTTGGGGATATAAAAAGCAAAAATTTAATCAGTCTCCGCTGTCTGGGAACTTGCTATTTTTTTTTTTTCCAGAGAAGAATACAAATAATTTCCATTTTAAAAAAATTACCTATTTGATAAATCATTGGTTCAATACTTTGAGTTTTAATAGCCTGTTCTCTGTAGAATACTATACTCTATACAATACTTATACAAAGTTCTCTCCAGACTTGACACTTTTTTTTTCTTTCTTTCTTTTTTTTGGTCTTCCAAGACACTAGTCCTTGTAATTACTATTGATGAGATGAAATCATTCATGTATGTTATCTAAGGAAGAGTGAAAAGGACAAGTATTTGTGGTTCCTTACAACTTGTCATGTTCCTTCATCATACCCAACCTACTATGAAAAAAGCTAATGAAATACTGCATATTTGCTCAGTCTCTTGATCTAGCTGACATCTTTCTTAAGAAAATTGATCTCCTTCCTAGGCTAACAAAATTACAAGTGTCACTGAACTTTACAATTTATGGTTTTGGGGGAAAGTGTATTTTTTTCTATATGTGGTAGTAGTTTGGGAGGCATATGTAAATAAGTACCTCATTTTCCTCCCCCTCCCCCCATATGTGTCAGATTTGTGAAGTTCAAGGTCTTAGGAAACTGTGGGAATTAATAAGATAGCACTTCTGATTTTTTCCCCCTACCCTATTCTTATCTTCAAGGCTTGACCCTGGCTCACAGCTCTTATTTAGAACATTGGTTCCTGCTAAGTGTCTATTTTCTGTAGATACTGAAACCATCAGAACATCAAATTCTATTTAGGCATCCTTGTGTATGTTTTGTGGGTTTGTTTGTTTTTTTCATAGTGATATTCTATTTTCCAAGAAAACCTAGGAGACAGCTCTCTCTGGATACATCTATTAGAAAGAGTATAATTAAGTCTGTCCCTCAGCACTATCACTTACTGAGTGGATTCTCATTTCAGAAAAGTAAGTACCATTGTGAAAATGAGAAACTCCCCTTATTTCCTATGACATGTATTCCTCTATCTTCAGGGAAAGGCCCAGAGCTTAAAGTTGACTTCTGTGATAGTATATCTGAAAAGAAGTTTTAAAAAGAAATTTATGAAGCTTGCTTGTGATATTTTTTTTTGGAGGGGGATCTCCAAATGTCTTTCCAAATGCTAGGTCCAAACCCAATCTCATTTCATTTTCCCAATGTTACAAAGAGCACATTTGCTGGCTTCTTGGACAACAAGGATCAACTTAAAAATGCAGGAAATTCTTATCCCCTCCCATCCTGTGGTCACAGTTAGTACTAGATTTCATCAGATAATAAGCTGCACGAGTCTGGAGAAACAATGAAGAATCCGGTAAAAAAATTTATTTGTACATTTCTTTAAAAATATTAAATGCTCCATAATGTCAGAAGGCATATTTGGCCCAGACCCTCAATATGCCAAAGTCCTGTTTTTTTGTTTGTTTGTTTGTTTGTTTTCCCATGGCTGGCATGTTACAGGGGAGCTAAGAGATACATGGATCATTATTGTATTTCTCTATTCTCTTAGATTGTCCTAACATAATTGGTTTGACAAGATCACTCACTGTTCCCCTAATGCTCAAGAGTTGAAGAACTGGGGGAAGGACATCAAAAAATCCTAGGTCTCTTTTAGAGCTCTGAATAGAGGGGAGATATTTGGAAAACATAAATCAAATTTGACTTTCTTTTCCTGGGAAAGATAACATTATTGCTAAGTCTTTCAAATACTCTAAATTGCATCTTCTTCTTAGTCACAATGTTGCTATATGAAAGAGCTACACTTGTTTTATAATAAGTAAAGAAAAAAAAACTGAGCTCAAAAAACCAAAACAAAACCCTCCTGTTCTATAAGAGACAAATGAAGGATACAAAGTAATATTTTTTTCCTCTTTAGCTCTCTCTGTTTCTGAGACTTCTTGTCTTTTCTGCGTCTTTCTCTCTCTGTCATCTATTTGTTTCAGTCTACATTCCTGTCTCTGTTTGTCTCTTTCTCTGTCTCTCTGTCTATCTGAATATTATTGATTCTTTCTTGAAAAAAAAGGTCAAGGCAGAGAGCTTCTTGAAATATTCATGGGCTTTAGACAAATTGGGACCATCCAGTACAGAATTTTGACATATACTAGATTCATTTCCATGATAGTCAATGCTTTGAAAAGACTAGAAAGACAACCCATTCATTAGCAAGAATGAGAAAGAGAAGTAATTAGATTTGAGAAACTGCTCACATACTCAGTATTAATTTTAACAGAAGTTAGTCCAATATTTTATGGCATTAAAGAGAATTAAAATTGTCAAAGTTGGCTGAAAGAATCAGAGCTATCTGGCTAGTGAGGAAAGGTACAAAACAGCTAGTGGGAAATGATTCTTTGCAATAATTGAATAAGGTGGGTAAGGGAACAAACATTTATTAAGCACGCTTTGTGCAAAGCATTTTATGATATCTCATTTGAAGATAAGAACTTCTTGTTGTACTTGAGAACTGCTGAAATATGGTGGTTAGGTAGGTGCTGCCCAAGAAGCTTAGTTTCTCTTTCTTTTTCCAAATGGGTAAACTGTGAGGTATATGAGAATTAAAACAACAATAATAGCAATAAACAAATATTTAATAGGTATACCTACTACATGAGAGTTCGATGACCTTAGGCACTGAGGGAAGAGTTAAGCTTAATTACATCATTTTCCTATTTTCATAGAGTTTATGATATAGTAGAGGATTGAGAAAAAATTATTATACAATGTTTTATCATAAGTGCATTAAAGAGATATAAAGCAAAACACTAGTTAAGTGTGCAGGGGATTCCTATATACCATAAAATGTGTTTGGGAATCATGGTTGGTCTTAAATTAGGCTACTCTTAACTCATAAACCCATAGACATATTTCAGAGGCCATCTGGTCCATTTTTTAGGTGGGGAAATTAAGATGTAAGAGATTAAATGACTATAAATATTATGAATTTTACTCCTACCTACACACTTTGCCTCCAATAATCTCCTTCATTTTCTCATTTTTTCCTTAATATTTATTTGTGCAGTTTCTAGGCTCTTGTCTTTTCAGGGGACAGCAAATGTTATGGCCTAAAATTAGTTATGGATAATATACTATAATAACATAATATATTCCTTGATAAGTAGGATAGAATCACATTGTGGATAACTTGAAGATTAGAAAAAGATAGATAAAGCATTGGTTAAGCATTTTCTAAGGAACTTGCATTGTGCTAAGCACTGGTGATACAAATATAAGTAAGTAAGACAACTCCTGTCTTTAAGGAGCTTACATTTTAAAGAGGGAAGACAACACATAAAGGAAAGGGCACCCAGAGGAATACCAGTGTGAGCCCAGGAAAAGTGGCATGGAGGCCTGGGTTACAGTAAAACAAGGCTGAAATTTATTTTAAATCTCAAAGCTGGAAGACCAAAGGGTTAACTTTAAGATTGCTACTGGGAAGGGGAGGGGGAATGAAGACACTAGCTGCAGATTAGACATCCTGATGGAGAGATGGTCAGAAAGTGGGTTTTAGACTTGATATGGTGATAGGAAATAGATAAACACCAGAGAAGAGAAATAAAGAAATTCAGCAGATAGAAGCCTTTATGGGAGAACAGAGAATGTCTCTCTTATGGAAATAATATATATCTGTTATTTCAAGCCTCTTCTTAAGGAGAGTTTTGTAAATAGAATGGAGGTAGGCTACAGTGATGACTGAATTCTTCTCTTTTGCAACTCTTTAAAAATACTTTTACTATTCCCCTTCTCTTAAAGAGAAGTCTAAAGAAAGAAAATATAAAGCTTTATGGGAATGACTTTCACTTGATAAAACCAAACCATTGCATATTAATGATATTTAAGTATATATAGGAAAATTAAGAAGGGGAAGACTTGACCATGATAACAATTTAGAGAAAATAGATGATAGGCAAAAGACTAACCAGTTAGTAAGAAAGTCTCTGAGACCTTATTCTTTATACAAAGCTCTAAGGGGAAAAGATGAAGTTGTCCAGGGAAAATTTAATATATTGCATTTATTGTTTAATTTCTAATGAATAAAAAAGCTTTTCCTTTCTCTATCTATGTATCTTTCAGAGTATATGCCTAGGTACAGACACTGTGATTATCATTTGGAAAGTTAAAAGAGAATGAGACTTTAACAGAAATGCCCCAGAAGGCAAAGCCAAGATGGTAGAGTAAAAGTAGGGACTTACCTGTACTCTCTCAATTCCCTCCCAAACAACTTTAAAATAATAACTCAAAATGAATTCTGGAGAAGCAGAGCAAACAGAAGCATGGGGTGAAACAATTTTTCAGGCCCAAACTTAGAACATCAGCAGGAAAGCTCTATCTCCTGGAGTGGGGATGGAACACAGTCCAATACAGACTCTGTCTTAGCAAGGCAGCAGCAGTTCTAGAGGGTAATGGTAGAGCCTTTTGGAGTTCACAGCTCACAGATGGTAAGAGGACCAGGAAATCGGTCAGAATGAGATTACAGGAGACTCTTTTTTGGCACTGGGTTCAGCATTCTGTTGTATTGCCCATACATAGTTCTGAGCTGCAGTCTCAGAGCAAAGAAGGAGTCCTAGCAGGAGAGAGTTCCCTTGTCACAGTTCAAGAGTAGAAAAGAATGCTTGTGATCACTCCAAGACTAGACACAAGCCAGGAAAAAATTAACCACACCTGTCCTTAAATCATACCAACTTTGAAGAACTGAAAACTCATAGACCTCCAAAACTAGCTCTGATAACAACAACATGAAAAACCTGATGCTTGGGATAGTGTTATCTCCAGGAGGATAGTTGAAACATAAAATTGAAAATGAAGAAAGAGTCTAGAAAAATAGGTAAAGAACAAAAGAAGAATCTGACAAGAGACAGTCACTATTGTGATACAGAAGATAAGAACAGAAACTTGGAAGAAAACATCAAAATCAAAGCAGCTACATACAAAACTACAAACTATAATGTGAATTGATCTCAGGCCTTGGTGAAGTTCAAAAGTGATTTTAAAAATCAAATAAAAGAGATAGAAGAAAATTTGGAAGTAGAAATGAAAGTGATGCAGGAAATTATGAAAAAAAAAAGAACCAATAGCTTAGTAAAAAAGGTACAAAAATCCATTGAAGAGAAGAACTCTTTTAAAAAGCAGAATTGGTGAAATGGGAAAAGATATTGTTGTTTTAATTACTAAAGAAAATAACTCTTTTAATAGTAGAATTGGTCAAATAGAAAAAGAGATACAAAATCTCACTGAAGAAAATAATTCCTTAAAAATTAGAATTGATTAAGTAAAAACTAATGATTCTATAAAACTTCAAGAAACAATAAAACAAAAGCAAAAGAATGAAAAAAATGTGAAACATCTCAGAAAAAAAAACTGGAGATAGATCAAGAAGAGATAATTTATATCACTCTTTTCAGATGATATGATAGTATACTTAGAGAATCCTAGAGAATCAACTAAAAACTACTAGAAATAATTAACAGGATATAAAATAAACCCACATAAATTATTGGCATTTCTATATGTTACCAACAAAGTCCAGCAGCAAAAGACAGAAAGAGGAATTCCATTTAAAATAACTATATGTAATATAAAATATTTGTGTGTCTACCTGCCAAAACAAAACCAAAAACTATATAAATACAATTACCAAATACTTTTCATACAAATAAAGTTAGATCTAAACAAGTGGAAGAATACTGAGTGTTCTTGGGTAGACCAAGCTAATATAATATTATATATATATAATAAAAATGATAATTCTCCTAAATTAATCTATTCAGTGTCATGCCATTACCAAGAAATTACTTTATAGAGTTGGAACAAATAATAACAAAAGGTCAAGAAGAATTTCAAGGGAATTAATGAAAAAAAAATGCAAAGGAAGTTGGCCTAGGTGCAGCAGATCTAAAAAAAAAAAAAAAAAAAAAAAGCAGCAGTCATCAAAACCATTTGGTACTGAATAAGAAATAGATAAATAAATCAATGAAATAATTTAAGTCTACAAGACACAATAATTAATGCCTCTAGTAATCTAAAATTTGATAAATCCAAAAACACCATATATCAAGATAAGATCAAAATGGTGCATTATTTTAACATAAAGGGTGATACCATGAGCAAATTAGGGGAACATGGAATAAACATATGGCTAAGGGAAAAAATCATGAACAAGCAAGAAATAGAGAGACCATTACAAATGTGAAATGGAAAATTTTGATTACATAACATTAAAAAATTTTTATACAAACAAAACCAATGTAAGCCAAGGTTGGAAGGAATTTTTTTTTTATTTTAATTTTTTTCTTTTTAAAGTTTTTTTTTTTTTATTTTCAAAACATATGTACAGATAATTTGATCTTTGTATAGCCTTGTGTTTCAGATTTTCTCCTAGTTCCTCCCACCTCCTCCCCTAGATGGCAAGCTATCCAATATATGTTAAACCTGTTAAAATATATGTTAAATCCAATATGTTAATTCTCTTGCTGCACCAGAAAAATCAGGTTAAAAAAAAAAAGTAAATGAGTAAGAAAACACAATGCAAGCAAACAATAACAAAAAGAGTGAGAATGTTATATTGTGATCCACACTCAGCTCCCATAGTTCTCTCTCTGGGTGTAGGGGGCTCTCTTCTTCACAAGATCACTGGAACTGGCATCAGTCATCTCATTGTTGGAAAGAGTCCCGTTCATCAGAATTGATTGTCATATAATATTATTGTTGTTGTGTATAATGATCTCCTGGTTCTGCTCATTTCATCAGTTCATATAAGTCTCTCCAGGCCTCTCTAAAATCATTTTCCTGATCATTTTTTTATAGAACAATAATATTCCATAACATTCATATACCATAACTTAATCAGCCATTCTCCAATTGCTGGTCAGTTTCCATTTTTTTTGCCACTACGAAAAGGGTTGCCACAAACATTTTTGCACATGTGGGTCCCTTTCCTAGAAGGAAGTTTTTACAGGAAGTCTTTCTAATAAAGGCCTTATTTCTCAAATATGTAGAGAATGGAGTCAAGTTTATAAAAGGAAAAATCATTTCCCAGTTACTAGTCAAAAGATATAAACAGGCAGTTTTTTTTGAAGACGAAATAAAATTATCTATACTTTAATATGAGTAAATGCTCTAAATCACTATTGATTGGACAAATGAAAATTAAAACAACTTTGAAGTACCATCTCACACCTATAAGATTGACCCTATAATAGGAAAGAAAAAGGACAAATGTTAGAAAATGGGGGGAAATTGGGACATAATGTATTGTTAGTGGAGTTGTGAACTGATTCAACCATTCTGGAGAACAATTTGAAATTATGTCCAAAAGGTGTAAAACTTTACATACCCTTTGACCCAACTATTACTAGGTCTGTGCCCCAAAGATTTTTAAAAAGCAGGGGGAGGACCTATATATGCAAGTGAAATGAGCAGAACTATGAGAAATGTATATAGTAATAGATTAATATACAATGATCAACTGTGATTGACTTAGCTATTCCCAAAGATACAATGATCCAAGACAATTCCAAAAAACATGTAATGAAAAATGCTATCCAGCACCAGAAAAAGAACTAAAGGAGTTCGAATATAGATCAAATAATGCTTTTAAAAAAAACTTTATTTTTCTTGGTTTTTGTTGTTGTTGTTGTTGTTGTTGTTTTTGTTTTGCATAACTGCACATGTATAACATATTTCTTGCTTGCCTTCTCAGAGAAGGGGTAGGGAAGAAAAGGAGGGGAGAAATGTGCAACTCAAATAAAAAAAAAAATGTTAGCGGGAAGCTAGGTGGTCTATTGGATAGCACATCAGCCCTGAAGTCAGGAGGACCTGAGTTTAAATCTGGCCTAAGACACTTAACACTTTCTAGCTGTGTGACCCTGGGCAAGATACTTAACCCCAATTGCCTTAAAAAAAAGTTTAAATTATCTTTACATATATCTAGGAAAAAAATTAAATATTTTGGGAGAAAAAGAAATACCCTAGCAAAGGTTAAAGAACACTGTGATAATGTGTCTGCCAACAGACAAGAATAATACTTGGCTATAGACTACACATCATTATGTGTATTCGGATACATTTTTATACTTGCAGTAACTGTGCCTCTGAAACTTACAATATAGTGGAAGACATTTTTAAGTATAGGTTTTCCAAGAAAGAGGAAGCCACTCAAGGCTGAAATAATCAAGAAAGATTTCATAAAGGAGATGATACAAACTGGTTCTTGATGAATAAATAGGACTTGAGTAATCAAGAGATATTTAAGAGTGAAATGAACTTACAACAGAGGTAAGAAGAAACATAACTTATGTAGAGGATAGCAAATTTACTGATTAGATGACCAGTACAAGCTGAGACATGTAGTGAGGGTCACATTACAGATGTACTGAAGAGGAGATTGAGGAAGTTAAGATGAATTATTGAATAATTATTGAGCTAGGGCTAGAATCCAGGTGTTCTGGGCACTATCCAGTACTATTTTCACTGTACCATGCTGTTTTTAATGAATGTGTTTTATAAGGTAGAGATGCTGGGACCTGTATATTTTACGATCATCTCCTTTTCCTTCTTCCTCTTTTTGTTAATATAATTCCTGGATTTGTTTTAGCAGGTGTACTCCCAGGTAACTTATAAATCTGTGGTTACTTTAAAGAGGTTTTTTTACTATCTTTTCCTGCAGGATTTTATTGGTAATATATAGAATGCTGATGATTTTGTGAAGCTTTATTTTATATTCTGCTACTTTGCTAAAATTATTGTTTCAATTATTTAGTTGAGCCATTAAAATTGTCCAAGTATGTCATCTTATCATCTACAAAAAGGAATAGTTATATGACCTCATTGTCCATTCTAATTCCTTCTATTTCTTTTTCTTCTCTTATTGCTATTGCTAGGATTTCTATAACAATATTGAATAATATTGCTGACAGTGTGCACTTATGTTTATGTTCAAATAATCCCTCAACCAGTGAACCTCAAGCAACTCAGTATGAACTTAATTTCCAGTTAAAAAGTACAATTAATTTTCTAACAATGCAGATCTGAAGTAAAAAGAAGCCCATAGTGAAGTAAAAAGAAGTCCCTTGTATTGGTTCCCTATATTAATGAAATCATGATTCCATTTCTGTCCCTATTGTATGTATGATATTGCAGAACAAAAACTACAAGAATAGTTGAGACATGATTTTACTGATATAAGGAATCAATGAAAAACATTTTCTCTGTTAATTATGGTTTTAGAAAGTTCAGTATTGCATTTTATTCAAACTCAATAAGCCTCAAAATCATACATAAGGATCATGGACCTTATAGTAACTAGAAAAATTATTTAATGCCGTTATATTCTACTGTATTTTTATTTATTTTGCTAAATATTTCCCAATTACATTTTAATTTAGTTCTGTCTATACTCTAGAATGTATTCCTTATGTTTAACACCTCTGACTTCAAGTAGTGAGAGCCTGTGACTTGTCTAGGGTGACAAAACAAGTGTGTCCAGGATTGAAACCAAGTCTTGCTTATACATAATAGCACTTTATACTTCCCTGAATAAATAGATGAATGAAATTTAGCAGAAAGGTAAAAAAATTATAGAGCTTTCCATAAACTTAGTAATAGAATGAAATGCAAAAATCTAATTTCTTTACTTTTCGAGCTTTTCTTTTAAGCTTAATGTTGTGTTTAAACAAAGAAGATGAATAGAACTAAATCCAAGTATCGAGTTTAATATTTTCCATTGTCCCTTATGGATTCCTTTTTAACACATTAAACACCTTTATACTTTTTATTGCTTTACAAATATTCTACAAATACTCCACAAATGGGAATTATGTTGGTGACATGCATACTTAGAGAGACTTGACTAGTGGGCATCTTGACTAAGGTTATACTACACAGATGTTTTTTTCTGTATTAAATGGAATTTATTTGGGCACAGACACTTTGTGATTGTTAGGGGCAAAATCTTAGTGAAGTTTTAATCTTTAATAAGATATTGAGGATTATTAAATAAGCTTATTAAAACTTAAAACTTCATTAAAACTTTAGGGACTCCTTGTATATATGATGTGGCATAGTAAGTAAAGGTGAGGACGAAACAATGGAAAACCCATAAAATTTATGAAAGAATCTGGGTGTGAATCTCTGTCACTTACTGGTGATTTAATTCACTTAATCTCGCTGGGTCTCAGTTTCTTCATCTGTAAAATGAAGGAATTAAATCATATGACATTTTATCTTTTACTTTAAATCTATGATACCATGGAGGGAAGTCATAGACCTACCTAGACCACAAAATATGTCAAGTCTGAAACCAAATGATCTAAAAGTCACAGATACCAAACAGCTCACACAGGTTATCACAACCATAGTAAACTTTGAAGTTATCAGAGTACACATAGGTCATCACAACTATAATTAACTAAAAAATAAAATACAATAAAAACAAAAATTTAAAGATAGGGCCAACAACAGTCATAAGCAAAAAGCTTTCTTTATTCCATCGAAAGAGGGAAACTAGCCACACATGCCAGGGCCTCCTGCAGGAGACCTGTGTGGACAAATCTCTATACATATAGTAATGGTTAGGCAGTAAATTGTAGCCCATACAATTTGATTCATAATAGGGCTTTATGACCAAAACATGGATCCTGGAGATACTTATCTGAGTTCAGGGACCAAGTGGTACTAGTATGAAACAATTCTGGGATTTTGCTGCAACTGAATTCATCCAAAGGATAAACTCAAAGGATTGTTGTTATGCCAAGCTCAGGGTGCAGTTTGCTAGCTGGGCCTTAACTCTGGAAAACAGGATGTCTTCTTTTTTTTTTTTTTTTTTTTTTTCCTGAGGCTGGGGTTAAGTGACTTGTTGCCCAGGGTCACACAGCTTGCAAGTGTTAAGTGTCTGAGACCAGATTTGAATTGGGTCCTCCTGAATTCAAGGCTGGTGCTCTCTATCCACTGCACCACCATCTTCTAGTAAAAAAAAAAAAAGAGTGGTGATCTTGGCATGGGAGTCTAATGAGTACTAAAATCCTCATTTTCATACCTTGCCTCCACCTTTGGAACTTTTCTGCACCTTCAAAAATTATGCAGTTTCTGAAAAATGTAGTCATAATTTTGTCTTGAAATGTGTGATTTTCTCTTTGAATGAGTTTTAAAATGTTTTATTCTAATAAAAAGACTATGGGCTCTATAAAAGCAGTTTATTTTATAAAAAAGAAAATTGTCTAATGCAATAGCATTTGCTAAGGTACATGGTTCATTAATCAAATATGGTATTGGATAAACATTGAAATCATCTGATCTTGAACTTCAAAAGAGAGCAAAAAAAAATCAGAGAAAGAGAAACTATTAGGGAAGGAAATGATTCTCATAGGGTGAAAGACAAGTCAAAGGATCATTATGTTATAAGCATAGGTTGTATATTTGTGCTCCAGATTGAAGAACAATAAACATTTTGCTGTGTGGGAATGTGAGTGTTCCGAGAGCAGGTCAAGATGCAGGGAGGGGACATTTAAGTGCTTTCTGAGATGGAGAAGAAATAATAATAGATCAGATTTTCTACCCCAAACTTTAAATGATACAGTAGAAAAAAATACTGATATGGAAAACCTGAATTTCAAAAAGGTTTAAGTAAATTAGGTGATTGTGATATACATAGATCAGAACGTAAAAAGAATTAGAGTAATCTGAGACTAAGAATTGAGTCTTACTGAGTAAGGTACCTTATTGACCTTGAATATTCATAATTATTGTAAAAAATACAAATAGCATTAGAGCAGAACTTGACAATTTCTTTTTTTTCCCCTCAACACTTCACCTTTCCAAATTCATACAAAGACATTTTCTAACACCCTTCTTGAAAGACCCTGTGTGCCAAATTTTTCTTCTTTGTTCTCCCCTTCCCTTTGCCATTTGAATAAGCTACCACAAACTAGAAAATTACTCCTAAGCAATGGGAGAAAAATTTTATAAATTTATATCTAAGTGTTAGATGCTTTACAAATATCTCATTTATTCTCATAAGAATCCCACAAGATAGTTTGATTTCTATTAGATATGATTAACTGAGTCAAAGTTCAGCAGTTGCTTATGTTTAATTATGCTTTTACTATAATCCCAGAAACATAATACAATACTACCAATAGAACCACTCTGTCTATTTTCACATCAATTTGGGATCCCCAGAAACAGCAAGCAATCTGATATAGATTAAACACATACAATTTTTAAAATCTTGTTTTGAATTATGTTATCATGTTAAGTTAATGTTATATTAAAATTCATTCACTGTAATCTGATAGAAAGTATGGAATTAGCCTTTAATAAGGTAATAGAGGCACAAAACATGCTCAGATTTGTCCTTCTGGTTGGTTATGTAACTGGATTTTTTATGCCCAGGCCATCTGTCACCCACATAAGGGCACACTAGAGACTTACTCCTAGGAGAAAAGAGAACTAACATGTGCATGGACAGTGTGTATTAGTCTATTATGGAGTTGGAAAGAGTCTTTTTTAACTGGCTGCATAGCTAGAACAGTCTGCATCTATAAAAACTACCTGACTCTATACACTCCTTATTTATATTCTAATCTAGGAAAGGATTCATTCATTCATGGTCAGTGGCACATTGTAGTTGCTTTAGGCCTTATTTTGTTTATCATTTTCAATTCTAGTTTCAGAGAGGGAGAATTTCCAACTTAGTAACTTAAGCCATGTGGAATCTTAGTGCCTGAGGGACTAAGCCAGATTTTTTTTTTATTAAAACTTTTTATTTTCAAAAAATATGCATGCATTATTTTTTAACATTGACAGTTGCATAGCCTTGTGTTCCAAATTTTCCCCTCCTCCCCCCACCCTCTCTCCTAGATAGTAAGCAATCCAATATATGCTATACAATATTCAATATATGTAAACATATTTATACAATTATCTTTTTTTTTATAATATTATCCCTTGTATTCACTTTTCCAAATTATCCCCCCCTCCCTCCATCCCTCCCCCAGATGACAGGTAATCCCATACATTTTACATGTGTTACAATATAACCTAGATACAATATATGTGTGTAAATACCATTTTCTTGTTGCACATTAAGTATTAGATTCCGAAGGTATAAGTAACCTGGGTAGATAGACAGTAGTGCTAACAATTTACATTCACTTCCTAGTGTTCCTTCTCTGGGTGTAGTTATTTATGTCCATCATTGATCAACTGGAAGTGAGTTGGATCTTCTTTATATTGAAGATATCCACTTCTATCAGAATACATCTTCATACAGCATTGAAGTGTACAGCGATCTTCTGGTTCTGTTCATTTCACTCAGCATCAGTTGATGTAAGTCTCTCCAAGCCTCTCTGTATTCCTCCTGCTGGTCATTTCTTACAGAGCAATAATATTCCATAACCTTCATATACCATAATTTACCCAACCATTCTCCAATTGATGGGCATCCATTCAACTTCCAGTTTCTAGCTACAACAAAAAGTAAGCCAGATGTTTTAACCAGCTCAGCAGGCAAGCCCCAATAAGGGTGCTAGAATACCAGCTCAGAAAGCCTTTGGACTTGAAGTGGGATTAATGTTATATAGAAACTGAATTAAATCATGATTCTAAACTTTTTTTTTTCTCTCTAAACAAAACCTGAGGATTCTGAGAATGTTTCAATGTTTGGGTTTGGTCCTTTTGTTTTGTTTTTTGCTATATCTTTCAAATAAATATTCTTTTGTAAAATCTAATGTGTTGCTAAGTTGTTAAATGGAACTGAAATGCTAGTCACTGGATCCTAAGAGAGAGGAACACAAGTGTTGGAATTCAACTAATGGCAAGAGAACAGATTCCCAAACCCCTTAAGGTATTGGAGAGCACTGGTGGGGAGGGATAAAATGCAACATTCATGACCTTCAGAGAGTAAGGCTAGAGTTTATACAAGTTATAGTTATAAATAGATATTCCCTATCTGGGCTGTGTCTATCATGTGAAACTATGATTGATTATTTCCAGTCATGTGGGAATGAGGAGTTATTACCATGAGATAGCAAAGAATTCTCTGATGAGCTGCCCAACCAGAAAAATGGGTTACAAGTGTTGAAGAGTCAGCACCGGCTAGAATCAAAGGGTTTATAAAAGGAGTATTGCTTTAGTCTCTTGTCCTCTTTCCTTTGTTGCAATAAGTTAGGACAACTCTGAGCTATCTCCTCAGAGTTGTGTGAGAAGAAGATGGATGCTCTGTCACCCACTTAGCCTTGGTGACTATGAGCACATGGCTATCTTTGTCTCTGTTTTTGCTCTTTTTCATATTAGACAACTCAAAAGACATCTAGAAAGTGACACTATAAGTTCAAAAGACTGGAGATAGCTGTAGCATTAGTAACATATTGGAACCAAATAACATTGTAACATTGTAACAAGTAACATTGGAGCCAAAGTATCCACCAAATTGGTAGTAGCCACCAGCAGTAGGAGCAGTAGAGTAAAGAGATATACCAATAGAATGACGGTTCCTAGGGGAATGATGTGCTAGCTAGGACCCTAGCAAGGCACAGACCCTCAGAACCCAGCAGAAAGCAACAATGAACGTGAATTTTGTGAGGACTCCATGAAAGGACTTCCAGTATCAAGTTACTCCTTTGCCGCATGCGTTCTCTATATGTGTGCCCCACTATCAGCATATTTAAATTTAATATCACTTTTCTTATGAGTAGCATGTATGTATATGTGTGTGGGAGGGAAGAACATTCCAGGATTTGGGGAGGAATGTTTTATTCCAATTGTTCTCTATCATCTTTTTTTTTTTTTTTTTTTTTTTTTTAGAACTTAAATTTTTCTTCTAATACAAGAGGATATTTGTGTGAACCTTACAATTCCAGTATTTATAAACATTTATTTCTACTACTTCATCAGCTATGCCATCAACAAACACCTTGTTAATATGCATTGCTGATTTCTAATTTAAAAAAGATACTCTGTTACTAGATTTTATTATTCTCATTAGCCTTAAAATACATAGAAAACCACACATTTATTAAGTACTTATTATGTGCCAGGGGTTGTGCTATGAATTTTGCAAATATTTCATTTGATCTTTACAAAAACTTGGGGAATTTAGGTGCTATTGTTGCTCTTCCAATTTTTTTTTTTAAATGACAGAACATATGCATGGGTAATTTTTCAACATTTTTTCAACAGTTAAAGAAACTTTGTGAAGTCTTTATAAAGATAAATGAGATATTTATAAAGTATCTGATACTTAGGCACTTTATAAAATTCTCTTCCCCATAGTTTAGAATAATTTTCTAGCTTGTGTTAGTTTACTCAAATGACAAGAAATACCTAAGTGGAAATTAATTGCCATGTAGTGATATAGAAATTGCTATAATTTCTCTAGTGTTCTAGTGTTAATACAGGAACCAAGAATCATGTTTATTATGAAAGAACAAGTATTCTGTGTTTACCCTAACTCAAAGAGGTAGTGTAGTGAGCAGTAAAAACTCAAGACTTGAAAGTAGGAGATCCAAGTTAAAATCCTAGTTCAAACGTTTATCAGTTTTGTTCTTTTCTGTAAAACGGGGAAAATAATCTATTCATTACACAATTCACAGGACTGTTTTAAAGGAATCTCTTGGTGAAAAAATCAGCTATTATTATCTCAACTTCTTGTGGCATGCCCTTATTTTCTTTAATTGTAAAATAGGAATATTTGTATATCTATAGCCTATAGTCATTATAAGAGTAAAATGACACAATGTATCTGAAAGTGCTTTGTGACCATAAACTCTCCTCTCTCTTCTCTGTGTGTGTTTCTTTGTCATTATGTATATATGTGTACATTTATATGTATATATAGTAAACCACTGACTTCATTTTTATTAATATGAATAAAACTATTGATTGCTTTGCAAGAACTCTTCTTATTAACCTTAACCATTGCCTTAGTACAGTTTGCAAATTTTTTTGCCAAAGATGTGATTTCTTTTAAATTGTTCTGGTTTTTGATTCCAAGAAATTTCCAAACCCATATGCTCCTCTTTAGTAGTTTATACATATATAATTGTTTCAACTACAAGTTGTATCATCAGAAGATGCATCAGAGGAAAAGCTGTTATAACAACCATATGTACTATCTCTTGTCTGGCTCCTGAGAAAGGGAAAAGAATCAGAAAAAAAGCAGAAGGCAGACAGTGGAAGTTTTATCTTTTCCTTGAGAAACCAAGATTTCATGATTTACCACCCCATTCATTCTAGAAGTAATTATAGCAAGCCACTCGATTAAAACCTTTTATAAACATTAATAAAAATAATTCAGATAAAGAATGCTTATATAGTTAGACTATTTTATAGTAATCAACAGACGTTTATTAAGTACTCATGATTTAGAAACTGGGTTAAGTGTTGGTAATACAAATAAAAAGTAAAATCACTCCACATTTTAATGGGTGAGATGATAGATACATAAATACCCACGTGTATACATATACACACACGCATCTGCACACACATATATAATGTCATGCTATACTATGTGTGACAAGTGATATCATTTATGTGGCTCAGAGGGAGGAAAGAATAGATATCCCTAGCATCTTCTCCCCTCTCCCTCTTCTCCAAGGGAGATGAGCATTCTTGTCAGGAGAGAAAGCAGAAGGTTGGACTCAGAAGCTAGCTATTCTGCTCTCCTCAGAGACAGGAGATTCTAGGTTATAATTATATTTATCCTTTCCCTTAAATATTATCAATATTGAGGATATAATTTTGGGATCAAAGTTAAACTCCTGGTGACTATTAGCATAAAAAAAGGGGTCTCTAAACTTTGCATCTAAGATTTGGCTCTGTCAATTGGACCAGAATTGACTTCAAACCTGTGGGTATCTGGAGCTGAATCAGAGCAAGCTAAAGACAGAAGAATCAAGACATAACAGAAGTTTAATTAATTTCACACTGAGGAAAATGACACCTACAGGTGGAAGCCTACATCCTAAGAGAGAGAGAGAGAGAGAGAGAGAGAGAGAGAGAGAGAGAGAGAGAGTAATGTTGCTGGTACTGGGGTTACTTATATATTTGAAAGGGGTTGGCCCACAACACAATCATTCTTAGATCTTAATATAGTTCTCACAGTGGAGACAATGTATATGCTCATTGATCCTGTGGGAACAGTCATTGTCTCAAGTTTTGGGGAGTTGTGGCCACTCTGAGGGTCACAGAACCAGAGTTCTGTAATGGGAACAGGGGTACAGTACCATAAGTACTTATCAAAGAACAGAGATCATGAACATGTAATAAACAGTCCTGGGAAATAAGGGAAATTATATCCCTTGGTGAATGCTTTAAGTGCTGGTCCAAGCTATACACTTTGCTAGAGGGTGTTATTATCATGAGTACAAAGGATTATTGCTATGTCAAACATAGGATATAGCCTGCTTGCTTGGCCTTATTTCTGAGAAATAATAATATTTTGACAGTTCCTTTTATACTAATTCCACAATTAATACACACAAATAAATAGCAAATAGATTAACACATATAAGTAAAGAGCAAAAAAAAAATTATTTATCCATATCACTATCAAAACAGAAATTAAAGAAAGAATACATAGGATAATATATAATAGATAACACAAATTGAAGTCACTCTTTCACTGGGAGCAAAATATCTCAAGTCAAAGAAGAGCAAGTCTTAGATCTTACCTCAAAAAGAACTTCCTTTAATTTCCTAGTGTAACAAGCTAGGGATAAATATATGATGGAGACTGACAGTTCCTCTTAGATTATCTTCTTGCCAGAGTCATTCTTTTTCTTCAGCGACCTGAAAAGAGATTAGCATTGTGGATTTTGTCTCCAAATTAGAAGCCTAAAGAAATCTGAAGAGATTGAGGAGACCATATTTCTCTTCTCTTTTACTCTCATCAAGTGTGCTGCTCCCTTGAAGCAGGCATTTTCATCAATTAGGAAAGAATCTTATACCAAGGGATTTGGAGGCTTGGATGGCATGTGTTATATTAGTCCGAATGTTTTCATGAGAACTGAAGGATTATTTTTGGTCTTGATTGAAATAAATTATTTTCTGATGTCCCAAGGGAAACATTTAGTGTAGACATGACCCAAAGAAAGAATGAGTTGTGAGATTCTCCAAGAATGAATAAATTCCTTGTAAATTCAGAGCAACAGGCCTAAGCTATGTGTTATGATTAAATGGCTGGAATGGGGGGAGGGAAAAGCCAGTCCAGTTAATGACAGTCTGAATTGTAGTTAAAACAATTTTTGTTTTTGTTTTTCCTGAGTCTGGGGTTAAGTGACTTGCCCAGGGTCACACAGCTAGAAAGTATTAAGTATCTGAGACCAGATTTGAACTCTGGCCCTCCCGAGTTCAAGGCTGGTGCTCTATCCACTGTGCCACCTAGCTG
This sequence comes from Sminthopsis crassicaudata, assembly GCF_048593235.1. Taxonomy (NCBI): domain Eukaryota; kingdom Metazoa; phylum Chordata; class Mammalia; order Dasyuromorphia; family Dasyuridae; genus Sminthopsis; species Sminthopsis crassicaudata. The sequence goes on from NC_133618.1 coordinate 259,520,521, forward strand.
CCCCCTAGTTAAAACAATTTTGAATGAGATTCTCCAGTTTAGCTTTTGTCTCTTCTTCTTCTGAAATAATTGGTCTTTATAAATTCATTGTAATCTCCCTGGCCCCTTTATTGGCAATAGCTGTAGCATTCTCTAAATAACAAATTTGTACAATGACCCTAGTTCTTGTTTGCATGCATGAATTCATTTGAATAAATAAATTTGCATATAGGTTACAAAGCTCTAATAATAACATGAGATACTACTCATGGTAGCATTTGAGAGCTTCCCTTTTTAGGTGATATATGATTTTACAGTTGGAAAGACCTCAGAGATCAGATAAACAATTCTCCCATTTCTCAGAGGAGATAGATGAGTCTCAGAATCATTAAGTGCCTTGTCCAAGGTTACAAAGAAGGTGAATGACATAAGTGAGTCAAACCCAAATATTTTATTTTATTCAAACCCAGTGCTTTCTCTAACCATATCACAAAATTTTAGGCACTTCAAAATTTACTCCCACGTAGTGACTCAGGTTTTCTATTTTGGCTAGTTCAGGACTTTTGACTTAACAGGCAAGTATGTCACTATTACTGCTGTTCCATCCACTTCAGGTTCAACACTCAGTTTAAAATCTCTGACCTATTCCTAAGTACCAGTCTTATGAGCCTTAGAGTCTCTCTCTCAGTGTGGGAAGAAGATAACATCTTCAATGTCCTCCTTCAAACCCAGGAACCTACATAGTCAGTATCTGAATGCCCTGATCACAGATGTCTGTCTTAAAGACAGTTACAGAATTATGCAATATTAGGCTTTTAAAGATACTTTAAACAGTTTAATCCAATATCTTCCTTTTCCAGATGAGGAATTAATGCCTAGTTATACGATGCACAGATGACATACCTGAAATTAATACCAAAAGATTAGAGCTGGAAGGTATCATAGAGCAAGGCTTCTTAAACTTTTTCCACTTGAGACCCCTTTTCACCAGAGAAATTTTTATGTGACCCTGGGTATATAGAGATATTAAAGGGGCATACAAACCAAATATTTATTAATAAGAAACCATCATTTCACTACCCCTACATTTAGTTATGAGACCTCATATGAAGTCACAAACCACAATTTAAGAAGCTGGGCTCTAGAGAGCTTTGAGTCCAACTTCCTCATTTTACATATGAGGAAATTGAGGCCCAGAGAAGTTAAATGAGTTGCCCAGAGAAAGATGGGTAGTAAATAACAGAATGGGGCTTACTCCGGCCCAATATTCTTACCATTATTGCTTCAATTCTCTTTCTTTCCACTAAAGCACATCAATCTTTCTCTTTTTTCAAGTGCCATGTCTTCTATGAAACCTTTTCATCATCTCAGCTGAAATATTTTGTTTGAACATTTAATCCTTACTACATTATATTTGGCATCACATTTATTTGACCATGTTACATCTTTTGCCCCAAAAGGTTATAAAACTTCTTAAAGTAAATGACTCTCTCTCTCTCTCTCTCTCTCTCTCTCTCTCTCTCTCTCTCTCTCTCTCTCTCTCTCTCTCTCTCTCTCTCTCTCTCTCTCTCTCTCTTTGTCTCTTTGTGTCTCTCTGTCTCTCTCTGATTCTCTCTCTTTGTCTCTCTGTCTCTCTCTCCCCTCTCTCTCCTCTCTCTCTCCTCTCTCTTTTTATATATATCTGAAGTCTCTTAAGCTTACACATATAAGTGCTCAGTGTCTGTTAAGTTAAACTGAATTTTCTCTCTTCTTTGTTTCCTTTAATTTTGAATTCATTTTCCTGATATCATAGTTCTTTCCCTTGGCCTGCCTCCATTCCTTCCTTCCTTCCTTCCTTCCTTCCTTCCTTCCTTCCTTCCTTCCTTCCTTCCTTCCTTCCTTCCTTCCTTCCTTCCTTCCTTCCTTCCTTCCATCCTTCCTTCTTTCTTCCCTTATCCCAAAAGCTGGGGTCTTTGGGTTTGTCAACCACTAGATTGCTATAGTTATTGACTATTTTGTCCTGTGAACCTAACCTATTCCACTGATCAACTAGTATATTTCTTAGCCAATACCAAATGTTTTGGTAACTATTGTTTTATAATATAGTTTTAGATCAGGTACAGCTAGGCCACCTTCATTTGATTTTTTTTTTTCATTATTTCCCTTGAAAGTCTTGATCTTTTGTTCTTCCAAATGAATTTTGTAGTTATTTTTTCTAAGTAATTAAATTAGTTTTTTGGGAGTCTTATCGGTATAGCACTAAATAAATAAATTAGATTAGGGAGTATTGTCATCTTTATTATATTTGCTCTACTTATCCAACAGCATTTAATGTCTTTCCACTTGGTTAGATCTGACTTTATTTGTGTGGAAAACTCCTTTTGAAAATTGGAGTAGTCATCTTCTAATTGATGGTTGTGTAATTTTATCATATAGGTTTTCTCTTCCTTGTTTCTTAAATTTTTTAGGTAAAGGCATGGTTTTGTTCTCTGTCCTTCCCTTTTCTCTATCCTGCTTTTAGCCTCTCTTAGACACCTCTCAAGAGATTTACCTTCTTATTCAGCAGAGGGCAGAAGAGTACAGTTATTTGCTGGGAAGCCCTTGCTGGAATATTTCTAACAAGGGTGATTGCAGAATAATTCAAAATAGTATTGAAGATTAGGTTCATCCTTTTTCTCTCCACCTCCAATAAATAAAAGTAATCTCATTTTGAGAATGCTCATCTCCTAAAAACTAAGGCCACAATCCAGCTCCTCACAGGTCTCACTAAATGGTTTTCTGATGTCCACTCATTCCCATTGCTCTCTGTAGCTTGATGTTCTTGAAGGTTTACTGCTTCTGTCCTGGCCTTGGTACCATCTGAAGGAAGCTAGGTCTGGGGCCAGAAGTTGAACAGGAATGTATTTCTATTCATCTTACCTTTTTTTCCCCACTGGATATTTTAAGAGTTAACTTTTGTGAATCATTGGACTATTAAAGAAGATAGTATGTTTTTCCCAGTAGGATCCTTAGAATTTGATGCTGACACCTAATGCTGACATTTAACATATAACATCTATCAACTGGGGCTCAATATTTTTATAACATTGAAAAACTTTAATATAATATTGCTAATTATTAATTTAGACTTAAAATATTAAGGTGAAATCATATTCTCCAGAACATTCTATGAAATTACAAGAAGGAATTAATGCTACTTTTGATAACTGAAAAGTGTTCATAGGCAGATAACATCTCAGAGCCTTAGTTTCTTCATATGTAAAATGGGAATGATAATATTGATATTACTTTTCTCATGGTGTCATTGTAAGGAATGTTCTTTGCAAACTTTGCTATTTAATGTGTTTTTAATAGCCTACAAATAGCATCTAGCCCTGTTTTCTAATATCAATATTTAAAAAGTGTTTTACTGGTTTTACTAGTGTTACCATAACAACTTATTTACTTAGATGTCTATTCAACCTTTCCCTTATTACATAACCCATATTCAAATTTGGAATGATTTCTCTCCTCTTCTGTTTAATAATCACCAGCTCATAACATGTATAGCTCCACCTTTCCTCTGACTATAACTCTCCCTTCCCCTCCAATGATATCTTAACACACCTCTTATCTAGGTCCCTCCTTTTCTTTCTGTACTCCCAAATCTAAGAGGGCTTCTTCAAATTCATTTCTGGAAAACCAAGAAACACAAAGAACTTCTCAGACCCATGACCAGATGGATCTAGCATCAGCAAGAACTACAGCAAATAAAATAGGTGAGGAGAAATAATCCTAACTTAAGACATGACAGGACTCAGAGAAAGAAGGAATGGAGTGGAAGAAGGGAGGGGGGGGCATTGTAGAATAAGAAGGATGCATGTTATGTACAGGGAAGTGATTACTGAGCAAAATGCATGGAAAAGGAAATAGTGCCTGAAAGAGGTTTTTGTGGCTCAGAGGAAGGAACAATCAGTTGAAAGTTTGGAGAACTGGGTAACAATCCTGATTCTGGTATTAATTTGCTGTGTGATTCTGAGCAAATTGTTTTCCCTCTCTCTTCTTTTATCTGCAAATATGAGGGAGGGGTAACTTTTTTTTTTTTCTAGCTTTAGCATTCCATGGGGAAAATGTTAAATAAGTATCCATGTTCTGCCCAGAAAAATGCCAGATGCTGTGGGATGAAATTTATTCTTGAAGTCAGTCAAGGACATTTCAGTCTAACAAGATTGACACACAGGAGAGAATTATTCCTGTTGTTTATTGTTCAGTTATTTTTGGCATGTCTGACTCTTTGTGTTGCCACTTGGGGGGTTTCTTGGCAAAAATGCTCTAAGTTATAGATGGTTATAAATGACTTGCCCCCCAAGGTCACACAGCTGCTAAGTATCCAAGGCTGGATTTGAACTCAGATCTTCTTGATTCCAGGGCCGGTTCCAATGAGTCTAAGCACAGAAGGACTGTAAAAAAGAAAAAAAAAGACATATGTGGTCAGGAAAGATTCATGGATGAGGTGAGACATGACCTAGATCTTGAAGGATGGAAAGAATTCAAAATAGCATTCACTTTAGGTTTTAGAAAATCACGAGAAAGAAATGGAGTTAGAAAGTCTCTAGTTTTCCCTCTGAGTTCTTCTTCCACCTCTTCTTCCACAGGAGAGAAAGCAAAAAGTGTGAATGGGATTTTCCCCCTGCTGCTGTTATTGGTGCTTGCTTTCCTTCTGATGCTGGGCCTGAGTAAAGATCTGAATAATGATAACTGGTTAATTGAAAAGACATTCGAGGAGGAACATATAGATTATCCTAAGTCTCAACACTTGTTCAGGTACTGTAACGCCATGATGCTGTTGAGAAAAATCCGGAATCCCAAAAACAACTGCAAGCAGAAGCACACATTCATTCATGAGAAGATAGAAACACTCATTAGTATCTGCAAAAATTTCACTACTCTTACTACATGCAAGTACCCCTCAAGAATGGACTGCCACCAGAGCCAGGTGAAGTTTCAGCTGACATATTGTAAACTTATTGAAGGAACAAAGTTTCCAGGATGCAAGTACAACTCTCAGACCAAATTTGAGTCTATCCTCTTCAACTGTGATGAATTAGGGCCTGTATACTTACATGGGATTGTGGAGGATTTGTAGATCAGCTCCTTTGCTTGGGACTCCCTATTTTCCATCTCCAGCTGTGAATCATCTTCACTGATCTCTAGAATGACCACTGTAGAAATGAGGGGAGGAGATCTCCTGAGTATAGAAGCCGGGGACCAGTAATGTTCTTTCCAGAGTAAAAAGCTCTGATTTAACTCCACTTGCTTTTTCTCCCTCAATAAAATAATTTACTTCCCTGAATGATGAGCTGTGATTGTTTTTGGGAATGCTGGAAGCTTGCTGTAGATATACCAAATAGATACTTATATCTTATGAGTTGAGTGAGTACAATAGATGCTTATCAAGGCTATCGGGGAAGGGTTCCAATGCTCTTCAAGATACTGTTTAAAATTCTATTATAACTTTATACTTTTGGTTCATCTTTGCTTCTGTTAAATGAAAAAAAAAATTAGATAAAATAAGCCTTAATTAAACCTTACTAATCATCTATCAGGAGTGAACTCATCAGATCTATGCTTAAATTGAAATTGGGTTGTCACAAAGACTTGAGAGGGGAGTAGAGACAGCATGAGGATGTTGGCACCTAAGCAGAAAACTAGAGATGGGGAATATACTTAGGGGAAGAAAGAATGAAGAAAGGCTTTTTCTCTCTTTCCAACCTTGTTCCTGATTTTCTCTGGACTTCAGATACTTGTCTTCTCTATTGCTGCCTCATCCTGGAACTTCCCTTAACATCTAGAACAAGTGGTCATTGCCCACCCCACGCCCTATTCACCATGAAATTATCTCTTAGCAAGAAAAACACACACCCTTTCTCCCACTGGTGACTTATTCCAGAAACCTCTATTTCATAGAGGCCTACTTTCCTTCTACTCCTGACTTTCTTTATACTTTAAAACCATGTCCTATCTCACTTGCCTCCATTTCTGCTACATATTCCTCTATTCGGCTACATTCCTCTACATATACATCTTTTCTAGCTCCTTTTTTATTTTGTCTTCCCTATTAGAAAATAAGTTCTTTGAGGTCAGTCTTTCTTTTTGTAATATGTGTAACTAGTGCTTAGCATGATGTTTGGTATATGGTAAGTACTTGATAAATGCTTATTTCCTTTCTTTTACATTAGTCTTTTTTGTTTACTTTCTTACAATTTAACTACTTTTTGATTAACTGATCTTTATACGTGACATTACAACTCTGCTTCCACAACTTTATACAAGTAGGTTCCAATATCTAAAATGAACCCTCTCTTAACATCTGCCTAGTAGATACCCTAGCTTCCTTCAAAGTACAACTCAGATGTCACTTCCTATCTAATCCCCTTCTCCCACACTCTCAGTTATTAGTAATCTCTTCCTCTTGAAATCATGTTGCATATATTTTGTATTTACTTGGGCACACATTACTGCCCCCCCCCCTTCCACCTCAAGCTTCCTGAACTTGCTAGATGGTACAACTAACTTTTGTCCTGTGTTGTTTTATTTATAATTTCTAGAAATAGAGCTCTAGAAAACCAGGCTTTTGATAAATCTTACTGGAATGCTTTAAACCTAAATCACTCTTGCTCTCACTGATTGGCCAATAATAGATCTCAGTCCAAGACTCATTTGGTCTTTGTTTGGTTCAGAGTGAGTATAAATAGCAATTGTTGTAGCCAGAAATCCTTAGTTTTCCCCTCTCAGTTTGATTTTTTTTTTTTTTTTTTTTTTTTTTTTTAGTAGGCAAACCAGGCCATCTTTCCTCTCGTTTCTTAGATAGTCTTAAATCACTGAATGGATGTTGCCTCTTACAACTGAGACCTGGGAATGATTTTAGCATAAAGCATAGAAAGGCCAAGGTCTCCCACTGCATTTGGCGTCATTTTCTGATCTATGTTTTGCCACTGGACTCAGATGATCTTGGAGGAGAGAGTGAGGTTGTTGACTTTGAACAGTTCTACCTCATTTAAATTCAATTCACTTGCAAGTCTAAGACAGAGTTAAGAAAACCTCAGTTCCTGTCACAGAAACTTTCTAGAAATGTGACTCTAGGTAAGTCATTTGATTTTTCTCAGCCTCATTTTCTTCATAGGTAAAAGTCAAATCATTAAGCATTTATTAAGTTTTAACTATGTGATGATAAATGTCACGGATACTAAGAAGGCCAAAAACATCCTGTTCTCAAGGAGATCACAATCTAATGAGTAAGAATATTACAGAAGCAAAATAAAAAAAGGCAAAAACAGATTCTGCCCTCCAGGAGATCATTATCTAATGGGTAAGACAACATTACCAAAACAAGATTTAAAAAAAGACTCAACAACAGATTCTGCTCTCAAGGAGCTCACAATCTAATGGGGGAGGTAACATGCAATTTATAAATAAGACTACACAGAATAAACAAGAGATAATTATAAAGGAAAGTATTAGCATTAACTGGGATCAAGAAAGGTTTCTTGTAGAAGATTATATTTCAGTTGAGATTTGAAGGAAGCCAAGAAAGCCAGGAGGAGGAAAAAAAAGAATCGGAGATAATCAGATAGTCTATCTCCTGAGTCACGAGATAGAATGTATTATATGAGCAACAGCAAGGATACCCGAGGCATTAGATCCCTGAATATGTGGAGGGTAGTAAGTTGTAAGAAATGTGATGATTAATTGGACTCATATTTTATTCCAATCAACATTAATCAGACTGGTATGATTCCATAGGGAAAGTAACTGTACATTCTGGGTATTAGGCCCTAGAACTGAGAACTACAAGTTGTAAGTTCACTTGCTTCATCATAAGAAACTAACTTATTTTTCCTTATTAGGGTGACCCAGCCCAACAAAACAGAGGCAACTCGAAGACAGGGAAAGTCCTCCAGCTATTTTTGTTACCCCTCCATGTCTTGCCATTCCTCTATTGCCTAACATGGACAGATGGTCATGAGCATTTAGCCAATGAGTGATGCTGGTTGCTGCCTTTTTATTTGTCTATTGGCTCATGTAGATATTTTGACATCTGTTTATTAGCCCATCACATAAGTTTGCTCATCAGGTTGGTAGGACTTCCTGAAAAATCAAGATAGGTCAGTCAAGGTCTATTCATCAATTTATGTGTCAACCAGTGGGAATTTTTATTTTGTGTAGACTTTCCTGAAAGGTCAAGGACAAAGTCTGTCAACCAGTAAGATTTTGCTTCATCTGTGTTTCTGGGTGTCAAGCCCTTTAACACAAAGGCCCTTGAGGAAGGGAGCATCTTTTTTTTTTTTTAATTAATTTTATAATTATACATTTTTTGACAGTATATATGCATGAGTAATTTTTTTTATAACATTATCCCTTGTATTCATTTTTCCAAATTTTCACCTCCCTCCCTCTACTTCCTCCCCTAGATGACAGGCAATCTCATACATTTTACATGTGTTACAGTATAACCTAGATATAATATATGTGTGTAAATCCAATTTTTTTGTTGCACGTTAAGTATTGGATTCCGAAAGTATAAGTAACCTGGGTAGGTAGACAGTAGTGCTAATATTTTACATTCACTTTCCAGTGTTCCTTCTCTGGGTGTAGTTGTTTCTGTCCATCGTTGATCAGCTGGAAGTGAGTTGGATCTTCTTTATGATGAAGATATTCACTTCCATCAGAATACATAGAAGGGAGCATCTTAAATTGTGAGAAAGATTTGAGGTCCACTTCATTAGAAGGGGCCATGTATCCTTTAATAAAGCGCAGAGCTCTACCTCAGTTTTTCTTACTGTAAATTGGACATTTTGGACCCCATAGGAGATTAGAAAAATAGAAAGAGGTCAGATTATGAAGAGTTTTAAAAGTCAAATAGGATTTGATATTTTATACTAGAGGTGATCGGGAGACACTGGAGTTTTTTTTGAGAGATGTCATGAAGATAGAATTGACAGGACTTTGCACAAATTGAATATAGGGAGTGAGAGAATAAGGAATAGAGGATGGCAAGTAGATTTTCAAACCTGGGTGATTGGAGGATATTGGAACCTTCAATAGTAAAAGGGGAAATAGGAAGAGGGGAGCAATTGGGGGGCAGGGAAGATAATAATGTTTTAGATATATTGAGTTTAAAATGTCTACAAGAAATTTAGATTAAGATGTTCAATAGGCAGTTGGACATGCAAAACAAGAAATCTGGAGAGAAGTTGGCTGTTTAAATAGTTCAGAGAATCATTTATCTAGAGATGATCATTGAATCCACAAGGGCTGATATCAAACAAAATAATATATTCCAAGTCAAAACTTGGACCTTCATGATTAGCAGCATATCCCAGATAAAAATTAAACAAATGAGACTAAGAGCAGTAATCAGAAAGGTAAGAAAAGGGTAATAGTGTCAAAAACTGAAGAGAGATTAAGGAGGAAAATGAAGATAATAACTGTACTTAATTCACAAAGTTATTGAGAGGATAAAAGGGAATAAAGATGTAAAGTAACTCATAAATCCTAAGCTACTATATAAAATTTAGTTACTTTGATAGAAAGAGGGAGAAAGGAGAAGAAGATAGCCAAATTAGAAAAAATAATAATAAAAGTGGTGATGATGATCTCATTAGCTCCCATGGATTTAATTACCATCTTTATGCTGATGATTCTCAAATTTATCTTTCTTTTCCTCAACCTCTAGGATAACCTCGATATTATATCTACAACTACCTTTCAACTATCTCAACCTGGATATCCAATAGATATCTTAAAATAAACATATCCAAAATAGAATTCATTGTTTTTTCTCCTAATTACCTCCTTCCTATTTTCTCTATTACTCTAGTCAAGTCTTGAAATAAATCAAAGTCATGAACTTAGGAATAAAGTGTTTTTAATTGAGAGAAATTTGCCACCAGGAGAGATGTCTCCTGAGTGCAGAACATAGTGCCCTAACTAAGAGACCTATGAAAAGGAGCTGTGGGGGAGAAGATAGTATGAGATAGTAAGGCCTGGTTGTGAGGTGCCAGCCTCTCTTGACAATCTAAGCAAGGAAAGCCACTTCATTCTGACTCTTTTGCCCTTCAAGCCATGAATCCTAATTGAAGAGGATATAGTTTAGATCAAGTTGGCTTTGTTAGGAGAGGTTCTAGGGTGGGGAACTTAAGGTGTGGCTCAGCTCAACCTAATTGATACTATCTTTAAGGGTAGGAATACTAGGACAATCCTGGAATTCTGACACTGCTAAGATAATTAAGAGTTAGTGGTGGTGAACTTTACATTTGGTATTAACAATTTTCTGTGATTATAGAGATTATCCTCTCAGTCACTCAATATTTTCCATGTTTGCATGTTGTCTTCCCCATTAGAATATTATCTCCTTGAGGTCAGGGTAATTAAATTAGAACTATTAAAGGCAGTTTTTTTTCATATCTTCTAGGATGCCTAGCACAATGCCTTACCCATAATAGATGCTCAATCTATTCAACATTATTGACTTCTTTTTCTTTGTTACTATTTTGTCCCTGCTTTAAGTTATTTTAAAAAAAGACAAACTAACCTCTTATTTAACGTACCAAGGCAATTTAAGATGACACTCAAACGAAGATGTAGTTCTTTGTCAGACTATCTGAAATTCTCTCTTCCCCAAAATGATTGAATTAGAATACTAATTTTTGGGACCAGTACTAATGTTCATACTGGGAATCTCATTTAAGGATTTCCCTTCTTAGTAGGCTTTAAATAAAAAGCCCAGGAATTCAGATTTTATCATAAAAGCAAAGGGAGCTATTAAAACTTCTTAGACAGGAGAATGTCGTGGTCAGACTTATGTTTGATGATTATCAATTTGGCAGCTATGTGTAATTGAATGGAGAGAGGAGAGACTGATAGTCGAGTCCAATAAGGAAGCTCTTCTAATAGTCTAGGTGATGGAAGAACAGGTCTTGAAAAAGAGTAGTAAACATGTTAGGAATTATAAAATTCCAATAAAATAAATGTCAGCAATTATAAATTGGCTCTTTCCTCTAGTTCACCACTTAAAAATGATTCCTAGTTATTCTATCCCATTAGCACCTCATCAGATGCAAAAAGACATGATAAATCTTAGGTAAAGGAAAAATTATATATACTACATATATGAGGGTGTGTGCTCATGTATATATATATATATGTATGTGTATGAATATGTGCATAATTATGCATATGTATATCCAAACTGTTTATTGTATCTGGATATTATTTGTCAAAGTGAGAAAAAGAAAAGCAATCCTTGATAGCTGTTGAATAAGAACTACTTTTAGCAGTGTAGAAATAAAACTATTAATTAGAAAGTTGAGACCTCCAGAAGGAGGATATTTTGATACGCTGATGCATCTGTGATTTCATCCCTGTGTGTATACAAATTCAGTTCCTTCCAAATCTTCTAATTTTTTTGTTTGCTTGTTTTTCTTGTCCATGCCTTTTCATAAATCCTCCAGAGATGCATTTCTTAAGCCCTGGAATATTATAGGTTCCTAGAAAGACAGATGAAACATCAGAGATCATCTGGTTCAATTTCCTTATTTTATATTGGAAAAAACTGAGGTCCTTGGAGTATGGTAAGTAATTTATCTAAGGTCACACAGATTAGTGGTAGAATCTGAACCCAGGTCCAAGTCCATGTTCCTTCTCTGCTTTCCTTTGTTGTTGTTCATTTGTTTTAAAGTATTGCAGCAAGGTTTAAAAGAATCACCAACTGTTTATCTACTGTCTCCTTACCACATGAATAGACTGTTTTTTTTTCTAGCAATTATTATAATAGTCATATGTAATGTTGAAGGACCTTTGTGTTTATATTTTGCCCTCTCCACATTACTCATTTCTTACATTTTTTTCAACTCTTTTGCTGTAAATCAAAGAAGATTGAACATATATAGAGGCAGAAATCACCTCAAACTACCTCTGGTTGAAGATGAAATTTAATAGAAATGGGTATAAGACTCTATACTTAGAGGGAAAAAAAAAACAACCTGAATATTTATAAGATGAAAGAGACCTACACAGAGACTTAGAAGTTTGCAGAATATTAGGCTTATATCCCAAAGAAATAGTAAAGAGGGGAAAGGGACCTGTATGTGCCAAAATGTTTGTAGCAGCCCTTTACGTAGTGGCTAGAAACTGGAAGATGAATGGATGTCCATCAATTGGAGAATGGTTGGGTAAATTATGGTATATGAAGGTTTATGGAATATTATTGCTCTGTAAGAAATGACCAGCAGGAGGAATACAGAGAGGCTTGGAGAGACTTACATCAACTGATGCTGAGTGAAATGAGCAGGACCAGAAGATCACTGTACACTTCAACAACAATACTGTATGAGGATGTATTCTGATGGAAGTGGAAATCTTCAACATAAAGAAGATCCAACTTACTTCCAGTTGATCAATGATGGACAGAAACACCTACACCCAGAGAAGGAACACTGGGAAGTGAATGTAAAATATTAGCACTACTGTCTATCTACCCAGGTTACTTATACCTTCGGAAGCTAATAATTAATGTGCAACAAGAAAATTGGATTTACACACATATATTGTATCTAGGTTATACTGTAACACATGTAAAGTGTATGGGATTACCTGCCATCTAGGGGAGGGAGTAGAGGAAGGGAGGGAGGGGAAAATTTGGAAAAATGAATACAAGGGATAATGTTATAAAAAAAAAATTACTCATGCATATATACTGTCAAAAATTTATAATTATAAAATTAAAAAAATTAAAAATTAAAAAAAAAGAGAAAAAAAAAGTTTGCAGAAATTTTGCTGTTGTTCAGTCTTGTCCAATTCTTTGTGATCTTATTTTTTTTTTATTAAGATACTAGAAATAATTTGCCATTTCCTTCTTTTAAATAATTTTATAAATGAGGAAACCGAGGCAAGCAGAGTTAGGTAACTTGCCCAGGATCATACAGCTAGGAAGTGTCTAAGGTCAGATTTGAACTTAAGTATTGAAAAGTTACTGTTCTGATCATTACTGCCTTATTATATAGTTTAAGATCTGGTACTGCTAAATTCCTTTACATTTTTTCCTATTACTTCCTTTGATATTCTTGACTTTTTGTTCTTCCAAATGAATTTTATTATCTTTTCTTTATCTCCTTTCATATGTTATCTATAACTACCAAGTTCCAAAAATCACGAAGAAAAATAATTACCAGAAGTCTATTTAAGGGGAAATAACAGTTAGTAGCAAAAAGAGTCTTGGATTAAAGTGTTGAAAGTCTATCATTTAAGTCTCAGTATGCCATTAAGTGGCAATATGACTTTAAACAATTTGCATAAATCTTTGGGCCCCTGCTTTTTCTGCTCTCATGTAGAGAGGTACCTACTTCTCAGAGCTATCTTAAAGCTATCCAAGATCATGTGTATAAATTTTGTGAAAAGTACAATTTGTTACATTAATGAAAAGGATTAAGGAATACAAATTCAGACCTCTTAGTTAAATCATTAGGACTCAGATTCTCAAGATGTGAGCTCTTTTGAGTTTAATGAAGTTGATCTGATAAGTTTTGTGTGTATGTGATATTCCCCTGCCTTCCCAAATATTATCATACAGATGGCCCTTTTGCTGTTGGTCCACTATGGACCAGGCATATCTCGTAACCACATCTGAGAAGAGGTCAAAGGGAAGAATTGTAAGGTTAGGAGAATGTGGAGACACTAAGGGCATTTTGAGATTTTTATCTATTAGTTCCTCTCCTGGAGAGCTCAAGCTGTACTAGCAGATCATTAATTTGGAACATGTACTAATCTCTTTCACCCACTCATCCTAGACATTTGAGTATTACTCATTTCAAAATATTTGGTTAGAAATATGGGATTTGTTAAGTTAATTTTTTTTTTTTGAGAATAGAGGGTAAAATATACTTAACTATCCTAATTAATTTCTCTTAGCCTCTCTTACATGCTGCTTCCTACTAATTCCTCCTTGTTCCTTTCTTTCTCTGAGTTTTCCTTTCTGTGTCCTTTACCTGCATTGTTGTTTCCTTATATCATCCTTTTCCAGACTCCCCTAAAATCTGTGGTAGGTATGGGTGATTTTTATTTCTCAGAATTCTCTTTGTAAATGTTATGAACTCATGATTGGATTTTTGTGGAATTATATAAATCAAACAGGATCCTCATAGATTCTAAAATTCAATGCCCTACCCAATTTCAGAATCTTTTCAAAGACATTCCTGATAAGTCATTTGTTATCCACTCCCTATTTAAATACTTTCAGTAAAAAAACATTCACTATTTCACAAAAACTGTTTTGAATTCTGTTAGAAAGGTTATTCCTTAAATTCAGCCTCAAGTTGCGTTTTACAGAGCAATCTCAGAGGTCATCAGAATGACTCTTTACCTCAAAGCAAAATCTTGAGCACTATATATCTTACAAGTGATCATACAGCCTTCGCCAGAGGATCTCCAATAACAAGGAACTCAATATTTCCTAAAAGAATTAATTCCATTTTTGGACAGTTCAAATCAGGTACTTAAGGGTACAAGTACAAAAAAAGAAACTTTTACTACTCTTGATGAGATTACATTCTAAATGGGAGGAGACAAAAATATGTACACACATACATATATAAATTACACATTATTTATATAAATTTAATTATATATATATGTGTATATATATATATACATATATATATATACATATATTCAAAGTCATTATTACAAATACCTTTCAGATATGTTAAATTAGATACCCAATGCATCCAAAACTGAATCCATTATTTTTTCCCCTATAACTTTCCTTCTTCCAAACTTGGAAGGAAAGAAAGAAGCATTTATTAAGCAACTACTATGTGTCAAGCTCTGTGCTAAGAGCTTTAGAAATATTATATCATTTGATCCTTCCAACAACCTAGAAGGTAGATGATATTATTCCCATTTTATAGTTGAAAAAACCGAGGCAAACCTAGGACTATATAGTTAGTAAATACCTTAAAATAGATTTGAGTTCAGCTTTCCTGACACCAGGACCAATGCTCTATAGATTGTGCCATTTAGTTCAGCTCAACTTCTCTATTATTGTCAATTCTTCTACATCCTTCAGGTTCTCAGCTCCCCATATTCAGAGTGTTGCCAAAGCTTGTCAACTTCAGCTTTGCAACATCTCTCAGATATGCCTTTTTATCTCCAGGGATATTGTGGCAACCAACCTTGTGAAGACTCTCATCTCATGCCTAGAGTATTGCAATAGCCTGTTGGTCTGCCTGCCACAAGTCTCTCCTCACTCCAGTCCATTCTCCATTCATCTACCAAACTGATTTTTCTTTTCTTTTTTTTTATTAAAGCTTTTTATTTACAAAACATATGCATGGGTAATATTTCAACATTGACTCTTGCAAAACTTTCTGTTCCAAATTTTCTCCTTCTTCTCCCCACTCTTCTAGATGGCAGGCAATCCAATACATGTTAAATATGTTAAAATACATGTTAAATTCAACATATGTATACATATTTATACAGTTATCTTGCTACACAAGAAAAATCGGATCTAGAAAGAAAAAAACCTGAGAAGGAAAACAAAATTCAAGCAAACATCAACAGAACGTGTTAAAATATTATGTTGTGGTCCACACTCAGTTCCCACAGTTCTCTCTCTGGGTGTAGGTGGCTCTTTTCATTACTGAATATTATTGGAACTAGTTTGAATCATCTCATTGTTGAAGAGAGCTATGTCCACCAGAATTGATCATCGCATAATCTTATTGTTGCCGTGTACAATGATCTCCTGGTTCTGCTCATTTCACTTAGCATCAGTTCACATAAGTCTCTCCAGGACTCTCTGAAATCACAAACTGATTTTTCTTAAACACAGGTCTTCCCATGTCACCTCCCCCTGTACCAACACATTCAATAAACTTCATCGAATCTCTATTACTTTCAGGATCAAAACTTGATTACTATGTTGACATCCAAAACCCTCCCTAATCTAACAGTTCCCCATTCTTCCAGGATTCTTCTGCCCTTTATTCCTATATTCTTTGATCTAATAATATTGACTCTTTTTTTGATGTTCCCCAAACAATATGTTCCATTTCTCTTCTCTAGTCTGTCCTTCAAGCCTGGAATGTTCTCCTTCCTCATCTTCATCTCCTGGCTTCCACAGATGTCTTCAAGTCCCAGCTAAAATCCCATCTTTTACAGAAAACCTTTTCTAATTCCTCTTAATTTTAGTGTCTTCCCTCTATGAATTATTTCCCATTTCTCCCATATATGCCATGTTTGTATATAATCATTTGTATGTTGTCTTATCCATTAGATTATGAGTTCCTTGAGAGATTGTCTTTTGTCCTTTTTTGTATCCCTCTTTCCTAACTCAGTGGCTGGCATATAGTTGGTGCCTAATAAATGACTGAGTGACTACTTCACAATTGGCTCCTACTCTATAAAACTTACTTCCAACCACTGTATTCCCTCATATGGAACCTCTGCTGCACTCAAAATGTTCAATTCCTTGAACATTCCATGTTAATTCATAGATTGATATAAAAACAAAACAAAACAGACCTGGAAGCAGAAGAAGAGGGAAGAGAAAAAGTACTTATGAAATGTCTATTACATGTTAGATACTATACTAAATAATTTGCAAATATTATCTCATAGAAACCAAACTAAAATGGGTCATATGAGGTTTTGTTCCAGGGCACCAATATTCAGATGGTGTTCTTCCTCTCCATGGTGAACCATGTCCCTATGCACTTCCAACCCTTCCTCATCCCCAGTCCAGGACCCATTGTTATATGACCCTCCATTTCCATCCACTTTTCTCTTACCCTCTTCCTACCAACCCTGAGTAAAAATTCCTCTCACTACATGACTGAACCACCTTACTCTTTTTCTCCCAGCTAGGAAAAAAAATATACTGTAGTTTCAGCTCTAACTAAAAAGTCACTTAGAGATCATTTAGTGCAGAAATTTGATTTTATAGATAAGGAAGTCATCACTTCATCTTTCCTTTTGCTGGTTCCTAATCTAGAATGCCCTCCTCTCTACCTAGCCAAATACTACTTATCCTTTCCCACTTCAATTCTTAGCAATTCCATGGAGTTTCCCCTGAAGATCCTATCCCACAAGGATTTTGCTCTCTTCTGAAGTCCTAGAGACTGTCTACACAAAAAGGCAGCTAAATAGGAAAATGAATTAAAGTTTGAACCTTGACTCAGACACTTACTATCTGTGTGTCTTTGGGCAAATTTCTTAATCTCTCTCAGTATCAATTTCTTTAAGTATAGAATAAAGCATAATAATAACAACTACATTTTAAAGAGTATCTATCTTGCAGGATTGTTATAAGGATTATGACATGTAAAATGCTTCACATACCATAAAACATTATATAAATGCCTGCTAATATTTTTATAATAATAATTATTAAATCATTTGATACTTTCTGTATGGCATATTTTGTATTTATAATTTGTATTATTTTGTCCTTGCCTTGTT
Source organism: Sminthopsis crassicaudata (assembly GCF_048593235.1). NCBI lineage: Eukaryota > Metazoa > Chordata > Mammalia > Dasyuromorphia > Dasyuridae > Sminthopsis > Sminthopsis crassicaudata. The sequence goes on from NC_133618.1 coordinate 259,537,978, forward strand.
ACCTAACTTTTTTGTGTGTTTATAACAGAGACTCATGGAAGCTGGAAAGGATTTTAGACATAATCTAGTCCAATGACTTTTTTTTCACAAAAAATGAAATTCAGAACTAGAGAAGTAGAACTAAGGCCTTGTTTCCCTAAGTATATTGTAATGTCAGTCAATCAATCTATTATGTAAGGAAAAAACTGTTTTAAGTGTCTCCTGAGTTCTGAGTCCAAAAATAAAATAATCTCTGATCTCCAGAATTTTATATTCTATGGAAGTAGAGCATGTATATGCATGATTTATACTTACATAATTATATGTTAAATAAATAGAATGTAATGGGGGTGGTGAGAATTAGAAAAGGCCACTTGTAAAAAGTGGCAATGTGTTGAGTTTTAAATGAAACTACAGATTCTAAGAAGTGATTGTGAAGAGGGACTGTGTTTTCAGTATGGAAATTAATTTATGCAAGGGTAAGGAGGAAGGAGGAGATGGGATGTCATACAAGAGGAAGAGCAAGAAGTCCAATTTGGCTGGAAAATAGAAGAGATGAAGTATAGTGATATATAGTGCTGGGAATGTAGATCTATGCTATATTGTGAAGAGGTTTAAATACTGAACATTTAATACTTGTTTTTTTTTGTTTGTTTTTTTGTTTTTGTTTTTTCCATAGGGGCAATCAAGAACCACTGGAGTTTATTGAGCAGAAGAGTGACATAGAGAGACCTATGCTTAAAGAATAACATTTTTGGCAGACTTTTGGATAATGAATTAAAGAAGGAAAAAGCTTGAGGCTTAAAGACAAATTAAGAAATTAATATAAGAGATCAGGAGAGAGGTAATAAAGGCCTAAAATAAGAATAGTGGACATGAGGGTAGAAAGAAGGAATATGTGAGAGTATTGTAGAAGGATAATAGCATTGATTGTTAACTGATTGGATATACAGGGAAAGGAAGAGCAGGAAGTTGAACTTGACTCTAAGATTGTAAAGCTACATAGATAGAAGAATAATGGTACTCTCGAAAGTTCAGAAGAAGCTTGGGTTTTTGACAGAATAACTACTTCATTTTTTGGACAAAATGAGTTTAAGAATCTTATGGGACATCCTATCAAAAATATCCAATAGGCTATTGAAATGGATGACTGAAGTATAGGAGAAAGACTCAAGTTGGAGATAAATAGAATTGAGAATGATCTGCAAAGTGATTATAATAAAACTCATGGGAGTTAAAGAAGTTCCTGAGTGAGAGAGTGTAGAAAAACAGCAGAACAGGAATGAGGACAGGATCTTGGAAAGCACTTACAGATGTGACATGGATGATGAATAAGCAAAGACTACTGAAAAGCAGTCATAGAAGAAGAAAACCAACAGCAAGCATTGTCATGACAACTCAGAAAGGAGAAATTATCCAAGAAGAGATATTAGTATCAAATGCTGTAGAAATGCTGAAAAGCACCAAGATTAAGAAAAGGCAAACAGATCATTTACCTAATATAATACAGATCCATGGAAATTTATGAATAATACTTTTGATAGATGCCTATATACAAATATTCATAATCTCTAAGCTATGTGAAATAAAAATAATTAAAAATATAAAGAACTATCAGAAAAAAACAAAAGTCCTGTGGGAATAGGATGAGATACATATTATCTCCATCATCCTGTCTGTTACTAGAATTGTTCTGAAGATGTTTTCAGGGAGCCTATAGAAGATGAGTTTACATCCTAATATTTTTCTTCAACTACAAAATGCAGGTTTAAAAAAATCCATTTCTATCATAGTGCATAGAACATTGAATACAGAAGAAAATAGCAGGATATTGACTTATTTTAGGACTATTTCTATTTGAACAATTGATTAATGTCATTGAACAATTTGAGAGAGAGATGGCAAGAATTAGTATAGTATTATAGTAATCCTAAAATGAGCTAGAATATTGAGTAACTGTGATAATAGAAAAGAGATGAGAAAGTACTTCAATCCTTCAGTAGAGAAATGGTCTACATGTATGGAATGTTATAGATACCGTCAGACAGATTAGCTGTATTAGTTTTGTTTACTTTTTTTCCTTAGGTACAAGGAAAAATGCAATGGGGGTGAGGGAGAACATATATCTGGAAGTAATATATATAAAAATAGAGGACATCAATAAAAAGAGTTTCAAGGCCAAAAAAAAAAAAAAAAAAAAAAAAAGAGCGAGAGAGAGAGAGAGAGAGAGAGAGAGAGAGAGAGAGAGAGAGAGCTTATAGTGATCATAATAAACTTTTGCATAGTAAAAAACCTCAATGTATTCCAGAAAAAGAAGGAAACAGAAAATTTTCCCAACATTATTTCTAATAGAATCTAATATTTCTAACAGAATAGTGTGTGTGTGTGTGTGTGTGTGTGTGTGTGTGTGTGTGTGTGTGTGTGCGCGCTTTTCCCTTTCATGGCAAGGCCTTGCATCCTAGAAAGTCTCTGTGGGAAAATATAGACTCACTAAGAAGGGAGAATGTTTTTTTTGACTATGGTCTTAGTGGTTAGGCCTTGGTGTTTTGACTTTGTAGTCAGGATACATAAACCCAATCTACTCTTCAAAATGTTAATCTGAATGTTTGCTTGAGAATTGAGAACTACTGAACCCTGCTTTGTAGAGAGATAATAGATTATCTATATTATGATGTCATATGTGGGGAGAAAATTACATAAATTCAGATATTCCTAAAAGAAAGCTTAGATTTGGGTACAAGACAAAGAAAATTATTTTTGTAATGTTCCCAAAATTGAATTTGGTCTGTGGAAACCCAGAGCTAGTTTTAAGTTATAGTTCTGGGATATTTATTATTTGAAAGTTGATATGCACTTTATTTTTTTAAATTAGTAAATAATAAACATTGCTAGTTTTATATATAATAATTTCTTTTCTTTGGATTTGTTGAATCTATGCTTAGAATATAATGTTTTTAGGGAGGAAAAAGTTGTTTTTCTTTAGCCTCCCTCAATTTGAGCTCATTTCTTTCATCTTGCTTTTCAATACTTGGCTCCTCCCCCTCCCACTGGGTTAATGTTAATAGATCCCATCCAATTCTCTCGGACACAGGACAGGATACTGTCATTTTTCTGCAGTCACTACAGCACTCGGATTGTAAGGTAAGATGTCATTGGGGCAGAGGCAAAGATGGAATTTATTCTTCTATAACTGAGTATCCATTTAACTCTTTCTAGAAGGAAAATCTCAGAAAATTAAAGAGAAACTGAGATTAAAAATATGGTAGTAATAAAAAGATAAAATGGGAAAAAAAATAGCAGGGAAGGGAAATAAAAGTATAAAATCTACAAAGTAATTGAACTTATCTGATCTCAGGGCATCAAACACAGATTCTAGGGTAGTAGATAAATGGTGCCCAGTTTCATACAGCAAAACCATACATCAAACAATGTTGCCCTTAAACTATAGGATATTGTGCCCTACAGAGGGTTCTTACATTGCTTACATTGTGTGACTCATTATCTGAGCGAATCTGTTTGATTAAGACAAGCTTTTGGAGGTTTTGCCTTCCAAAAGCATCTCCAGGCTTATATCAATGTCACCATGTAGCCATGTTACAGAGATTAATGAATTAATGACAGTAGAATTGGGCAAATTTCAACTGAGACAGCTTATTTTGGTTGTATGTATGTGTGTATATGTGTAAGCTTTTAGCTTATTAGCTGTATATTCTAACCATGTGAGATTTTAATGTATCCTTCAACTTGATTTTAAGTTTTTGTAAGAAAACACATTAAAATGTACTCACTTGTGTACATAAATTCTTACAGATACTAATAAATATTAATTCTGGACTTGAATTGACTATACATTCAGGTCCATAAGGTAGAGGGCAGGACAAGGTTTACAGGAGAAAAAGATGAAAGTGCTAAAGATCACAAACTGAAGATGTTATTCTTTGGAAGGGAAACCTTTCTCATTTAGGTTATTCATTCTGTTTTAGTCTGTTTTCAGGAGTTCAGGTATTAAATATTAGTTGCATACTTAGGTTAGTGTGGGTCCTAAGTGACTTTGAAGTAGCTAGTTAGAACTTGGCTTGAGAGTCTGGAAGGTCTGAATTTGAATACTGGGTCAAATACCAGGTAACTGCCTCTGGGCAAATCACTTAAGCTTTCTCATTCACAATTTCTTCCTCTCTAAAATGGGAATAATAATAGCACCTACTTTCTAGAATTATGGTGAGTAAGGATTAAATGAGATAATGTATTGTAAATCATATGTAAAGCATTAAATAATTATATAAATATTAGCTGCTGTTACTAGTGGGTTAGCTAGCTTCAGGAATGAACTCCTATCTTGAGATCACTGATGAGCAGACATGACCCTGTATGTCTTTTCTTTCTTCTAATAGGAGACATGATCCTGATTCTTCTGGGAATCCATTCCCTGCTGCTGCTATTGTTCCACCAGGGACTAGCAGGAGATCCCCCCTATGTAGCCAAGGAGCTCCTAGCTGAGCAGCCTGAACAGCCTGTCAACAGAGTGTCAAGGTCTGACAATTGGTCCTACAAAAAAAGGAGATTCTTAGAAAAGTATGTCGATGAACTAGAGATCCCTCTGCCTCCAGATGTGTACTGTAATATTTTGGTTAGGAACAGAAACATCATGATTTCTTCGAGCCCATGCAAGAAAGAACACTATTTCATTCATGACTCCTGGGATAATATAGTAAAGTTGTGTGAAAATAATAAAATGCCATGTAAGAATTCCACAAATAGTTGTCATCAGAGCACAAAAACTATGAATATGACAACTTGTCGGCTACTCGATGGTGATCAGTTCCCTTATTGTGAATACACATCCATTAAAAAAAAGAAAAAGGTAGTCCTTTCCTGCAAACAACTGAAAGGTTATCCTTCTCTTTTTCCTGATTCTGTGGAAAAAATTGTTGAGTAAGCCAAAGGGATGAATTGTCCAGTTCTGAAAATTGTCCAGGCTGAAAGCACTGGTTCTACTTTTATCTCATCCAACCTCATAGACTATCCTCAGAAGTAAGAAGGATTGATAGAATATCTAAGGCATGAATTCTATCCATGATGTTGTTTTGTGAAGGAAACTGAAATTACAAGTTCCACTGCGTCTATTTCCATCATTCTGTAAGTAGCAAGAATTAGTCCTAGAGTTGGAAGAAACTCTCTAACTTGTTTGCTGACTGGATAGAGTATCTGATTGTGGGTGGAAATAATAGGAAACAGTGAAAGGAAAGAGGAACTTTCTTAATTTGCATGCCAGTGCTTTTTGGTTCTGAGTCTTTTAGATAAAAACAATAAAGTGCATTGTTCTAGACAAATTTTTTTGTGTATCTTTTTTTAAAGATAAAAATTCTCATTTACAAAGCCCCTATCATATGGGTCAGACACTTTATAAATGTCATCTCATTAGATCCTTGCTATCACATGAATGGTAGGTGCCATTTTTCCAAATGAGGAAACTGAGGCAAAAGGAAGTTCAATGAGTTGTCCAGGTTCACACATCTAGAAAATGCCAGGAGTTGGATTTGAACTCAGATCTTCCTGCCTTCATATCTAGATTTCTATTCACTGTATTACCTATCTGCTTTTCTTTGGGGCCCAAGATTTGGTGTATGAAAGTTGAATGTCAGTTTTTTTGGTTCTCTTTCTATATGTGTGACAAAATCAGGCACTGCTTTGACAAAATAATCCCTAAGAAATAAGTTTCCCTGCAGCCAATTGCTTGGTTTAATTTTCTAATATCACTACTTGAACATTGCAAAAGGAAGAGATTTTTCATCAAAAGTCTATTCCTTTGGATTCATGATTTACTTTTTTTTTTCTTAAATATAAACATTTCCTCACTTCCTTTCCTATAGGCAAGCATGTATAGTCAATTCCAATCCACCATTAATACTTATTACTGTTTAAGAGAATTTACAGATTCACATAGCAGAACTAAATCATAAAGAATGCCTTCATTACTCAACTTGGCATGAATTATTAAAAAGTTTCTTTCCAGGCAGTCCCATTACCATTTTCCCAGTTTCACTAAAAATGTGCAACTCTTTTTGGAATTGCTCCTATCATCAGCCCACTTAATACAAGTCCTCCTTCTAGAATCCAAAGTCAGCTAGTCATAACTATTGGATTCACACACATCAGCTACTACTGGGTAAAGAGCCAAAGAAGGAAATAGAGAAGACTGCTGAAATTACCTCAACCTAATAAGGCTTCTTCTCTCATAGGATTACTAGAGTTAGTTGAAGTATGTTTTGGCACTGTAACCCAGGATCTTTCTCCTCCAGTTTCCCCGATTAAGTGCTCTTTTCATTGCATCATACTGTGATAGACAGCAGTGATAAACATCCTGGTGAGGTTTAAACTCACTGTTGATGATTAGTCTCTACAATCATTCTGAAGAGGAAGACACAGCAAGCCACTAAAGACTGGAATAATGTAATCTCCAAATTCTCTGTGCTATTGGGAATATTAAGTGGTAGGCCCAACACACTCTGAGCATTCATTGGGACTACCAATAAATTGTCTTTCAATCAGGCTATTTTCAATAGAACTTCTAGTTGGAGGTGGTTGACTAAGAGGAGATGAGTAATTATATAGACATGACCCAGAATTCCTCTACTTATTGTAGATGAATCCATTACCAGAATATGTTTAGTGCTGTAAAATAACAATAACAGAGGGTATGGGTGATGAGTGCATATCAAATGTTGTCAAAGATATGTTCACCCACTCCTGGCTCATTCTCATGTTTTTAATGGTCTATAGAGAACAGCAACCTGACTCAATATTAATGAATTAAGTAATCAACCACTAAGAGGAATAACATAATTTTGGCCACAAGATGGTGCTATCTTTCTGGTCACCCACCCTGCAGTAGGCTAGGTCATTTAATGACTGATGCATAGTTTGCATAACTTTCCCAAAAGCTTAGTCTCCTTTACTCACTCTGACTCTACTGTGATCCATTTTCTATTACTTAAAGCTTGCCTTCTCCAAAGCCATTCATTATCTAGGGTATGGTTTGGAATTTGTTCACAATTAACAATAATGGATATCCCTGTCATCTCTACTTTAAGCCCCCATTTCCCAAGTTTGGAGAAGTTACCTTGATCACTTCCTCATTTGTATAATTCATCAATTTACACCATCACCCTCTTAATAGTAATGTAATTTGTTGAATCAGTGAGGTAACTTTAAAAAAAAAATATATAGCAAAGTTAAAGTGTAAAGAGATGTTGAATAACAAGTGGAGGGTATGTTGCATCAGTATTGAGTCCCTTTCTCATTCCTCTGCTAGGAGATAGAATCCAGAAACTAATAAAGAGAAGTAAGTTTGGCAAGTTTTATACCTGCCAAAACTTTATTATCAAGTACTCTAAGGACCCAAGAGAAGGGGGACTTTTTGTAGATGGTGTTTCTGAATATCACCAAAACTGATCCACAAAGTGCTCCTTTAACCAGTCTTAAATCTATTCTGAAAGGGGAAAAGGGGGATAAAAAGAAGTGAGAAATGCACTGGGGTTAAATCAAAGGCTATCAACCTCTGTGCTCTTGGAAAGAAAGAAGTCTGTAGAGGAGTGATTGAGGGGGTAAAGGAAATGATTGAAAAGGACAAAAAAGGAAAGAGGTTTTACTTTAGAGGTGGGGAAAGGGGTTTCACTGATAATGCTCCTATGAATGAAGGGATATGAAGACCTTTCACTGAATGAGGTCTGGTGCCTAAAAAATCTAGTTGTCCAGGGATTGGGGGGAATTGGCACCTTTGGGGGCAACTGGCAACTGGGGGAGTGGACAGAACATGGAAAGAGGGAGGACATTTTTAGACAAATACATATAGAGAAAAATATATAGAGAGAATAATATAAATGTAGAGGGAGGAAAGAAAAAAGACAGAAAGATGGAGAAAGGAAGAGAGAAGGAAAGTGTAAGAGAGGGCTTATAAAAGGGAAAACAAAAATTTTAAAAACCTAATGCCAAAGAGCAACCAAACTGTATATACCCTTTGATCCAGCATTACCAGGTTTGTACTAGGTGAACTAGGCAGACTTGCACCTAACACTATATACCAAGATAAGGTCTAGACATAAAGAATACTATTATAAACAAATTAGAAGAACATAGAATAGTTGACCTCTCAGATGTGGAGGAGGAAGGAATTTGTGCCCAAAGAAGAACTAGAGATCATTATGGATCACAAAATAGATAATTTTGATTATATTAAGTTAAAAGTTTTTGTACAAACAAAACGAATGCAGACAAGTTTAGAAGGGAAGCAATAAACTTGGAAAACATTTTCACATCCAAAGGTTCCGATAAAGGCCTCATTTCTAAAATATATAGAGAATTGATTCAAATTTATAATAGTTCAAGTCATTCTCCAATTGATAAATGGTCAAAAAATATGACTAGACAATTTTCAGATGAAGAAATTGAAACTATTTCTAGTCACATGAAAAAGTGCTCCAAATCATTATTGATCAGAGAAATGCAAATTAAGACAAGATACCACTACACACCTGTTAGATTGGCTAGGATGACAGGAACCGATAATGACCAAAGTTAGAGGGAATGTGAGAAAACTGGGACACTGATGGGACATTGTTGGTGGAACTGTGATTGGATTCAACTATTCTGGAGAGCATGTTGGAACTATGCTCAAAAAGTTATCAAACTGTGCATACTCTTTGATCCAGCAGTGTTTCTTCTAGGATTATATGTTTCAATATGTACTCTGAGTTCTTTAGTTCTTTATCTGGAAGTGGATATTATGTTTCATAATGAATCCTTTGGAACTGTGATTAGTTGTGTTACTCAAAATTCCTAAGTCTTTCACAATTGACTTCTTTTTTCACATGAATTGTCCAGAACTCCCCTTCTTAAATCTCCTACCTAGCATAAGAAGCTTCAATATACTTTTTTCCTTTGAGCAACTTAAATGCCATTCTGGTTGTTTTTGCTCATTTACCATATCTGCTGTTATTACCACTTCAGGTTTGTCTTCTTGATCCACATATCCTTGCATCCCTTCTACCTCCATCTCTTTCTTAGTCTCTTTACCACATTTGCTTATTCAATCTGACTCTTACTGAATTGCACTGAAAAGTGTGTTATTAAATCTAAACTGGTGCTTTAAATTTCAAACTCTCCTTTCATTCCTTTGAGTCCAATTACAGCCCTAGAAGAAGTTAAGCTCCTTTCTGACTAAGATCTCTGGCCAATCCAAGTGGGACTGAGCTCCTTCCCTTCTTCTCTCCTTTCTTCTCTTATTCCTTTCTTCTTTCTTCCCTTCCTTCCATTTCTTCCTCCCGCCTTCCTTTTATCCTTCTTTCCTATCCCTCCTTCCTTCCATTCTTGCTTATTTTTTATCCTTTCAAATGTTACCTCCTTCCTTTGTTTTTTTCCTTCTATTTTCATCTTCTTTCTTTATTTTTCTTCCTCATACAGTTTTAGCATGGAGTTGTTTCTTTTTAATCTCTTAATTAGCAATTTAAAAAAAATGTCTACTAAATAACTAGCTCTGAGCTAGAAATCTCCAAAATGACTCTTGTCCTTAAAACAAAAAGCAATTTAAAATGTTGTCAAACAAGGAATGTGAATGTATAACCCAAAATAGGATTAAGTGACTTTTATGGGAAAAATATAAGAATGCAATACTTTCATCAATGCAGTAATGCCCAGAAATTTCCTTGAATGTCTTCTTCCCAATTCCCAATTCTCAAAAAGAGATGATCTGGACTCTAGCAAGAACTCATCATCTATTGCAGCTATTGCTGTTCCAGGGGCTGTTGAAGAATTCCATTGTTATGTATAAGGTATCTGACTTGATATTAACAAAAAAACAGACTATTACTAAGGTAATAAAACATATGGTCCAAGTATATTTCATTGACTATTTTAAGAATGATTAGAGCAATGAATACTGTAATAAAATTATGGGTGAGAGATATATCATGAATTCTCAGCAGACTTATAACCTACATTATTTCCTACATAATTTCCATGGAAGATTCTCTGTAAGTTATGTGACAATAAGAAATATGCATGTAAGAATAAAGGAATGAGCTGCCACATGAGTAACACAAAAATTAAAATTGCATTTTGTGAATTAGATACAGGATTAAAGTTTCTTCATTGTTTCAACTCAAATTTTATAAAAGAAGAATCACTGGGTATCAGCTGTATCTAGCAAAAGACAATCATCTTTCTATTCCTGTGGGTATAGATAATTTATTTTAATAAACTAGGACAATCCAGCAGACAAAGGAAACTGGATCCTATGTTTATTTCTCCCAACCCACTGAAATATCTCTAGAGGAAGATAAAAGGACAGATATAAGAGGGGATGACTCTTTTTCATAATGATGAGATTTGGAAAGGAGATAGCTTAAGATCAAAAATACCAACAGGAAATTCCTTTTTTTGGGAGAGACTGAAGGAGATAACAATAGAGAATTTTTGTCTTATTTACAACAACAGAGAATTCTTGTATTATTGACAAATATTTCCAGAACCTCTTGATAACATTTCTGTGCAAACATTGTTTTGATGACTCTGGTTATGTGTATAAAGAAGGCTGAAAAATGAAATCTTTGCATTTGGTATATACCAGCCAAATGCCTGTCAACTAATGTCCCCCTTTCAGGCAGTTTGGGTCTTCCTGAAGGCCAAATGCCTGTCTATCCCTTTACTATCAATAAAGACTTTGTTTCCATACAGCATTAAGTAGCAAATTTCTTTGCTGCCGAATCCTGCCCTTGGTCACTTTGGGGAAGGAAGGAGAGAGAGAAAAGGAACTGACCCATCTCACTTTAGAACCTCAGTTTACTCCTCATCAATAACACTCCCACATGAAGAAAGTTCATGTTCATGAATACTGTTTTCTCTATTTCCATTGTCCCATGGTCTGTCTGCCATGTTGGGTTGACAACTAATTTGGGAAATAATAAGGGTGGCAACAACAAGTAGCTCTCAACTGAAAGGAATTCAGGAATATTATGTGATTTTAATATTCTGAAGAGTTCAATGATCTGCATCCAAGTTACAATCAAACCATATTTTGTTTTTGTTTTTGTTTTTGTATTTTTTTTTTTCTTATCAGTCTAGCCAAGCTTTCAACACATTTTCCTTGAGGTGGAAAAGAAGACTCCTTTCTAAAACATCTGTCCCATTTCAGCTGAAGCACTAGTTTAGCCCTTAACAAAGTTTCCTTCTTGTCTGTTTTTGTCCTCACCCTAATTTCTGGGTCATAGATGTAGGTTCTTAGTCCCACATTTGGCCGCCCAAATGAGTATTCTCTTTTGGTTTTCCTGGAGGTCTTGGAGCAGCCTTCTTTTCAGCAGAGTAATCTCTGCGAGAATAGCCAGGTATTAAAGTCCAAATCCTTTATTGTCTCCTTCAAAGTCTTGTCTCCTTTCCTGGGGCCAGGTTAGCTTTCTTAAAGGCCTTCCGGACTCTTGGTTTCAGTGGAGAAGTTCAGGAGGCCAGCCCAGCCACCAGGAACCTGATCAAAGATGGAATTGAATCTCTCTCTCCTTCCCCAAGAGGTCCCATTGTGCTTGTCTTCCCTGGCTCTGAATCCCAGTTTATATGCCCCACACTGAGTATAAACCAATCATTATATCACTAGGGAACCATTATTTGTTGTAAGATTAAATCAATCATACTGAATTTAGAGAACTATTCATCACCATGCTAAACTAGATAACCATTGTCTCATGAATTCCACTGACAACATCTTGTAAGAATACTTTTTTTCCGAGTTCTGGCCCATAACAATTGGAGGACAAAACATAGAAATTTGAATATGCCTAGAGAATAGCAAGTTGGATTTCTTCTTGTCTCATCTTTGTTATGGGAGCCACCTGCTAGTGACTGCTAGGGTTGTAATTCTAACTAGCAGAATAGATCCCTTCATTTGAGAGGATGATAATGATACAAGGAAACTGAGAGGTAGTTGCATTCTCTGACCTCTCTCCTCTCTCCTCTTCCCTCTTGCCTTCAATTTATTTCATTCCCAATTCACAAGCAATATCCATATCTGTAAAGGCAGATTTGCAATTTCTTCATGTTATGATTCACAGCTATGGGGGCTTTTGGAGAACTGTGGGGTTCTTTTTGGAGAGCCCCTTCATACTTAGGCATGGTCCTGAACACATTTTCTACTGATCCTGAGTTCATTATACTCTTTCAGAAATGCCTTATCAGCTTCTTCATTCTAAAATTTTATATCCCTAGCCACTGAACTTCCTGTGTACTTGTTTGCCAGCTATTTATTTCCTGGAATATCCTGACTGAAATCTCTCCCATCATCTATGAAGGAAATTTAAAGTTACATAATGAAACTGGTACAAGTTCAGCCTCTGTAGAGATATCAAGTCTGGCTCTACCCAGGTCTAATTTTCCATGAGCAACTTAAGTTGGGCCAAGAGTTGAATTGTGAAAGAAGAGTTCAGTACCTTCACAGATCTGGTTATTTGATATCATAAGGTAAAAGGTAACAGCAAGAGGAAATACTTGCAGATTGGACTTCAAAGTTTTGCTGAACTGAATGATTTAATTACAATAATAAAATACATTTCCTAAATTAAGTGGTTCTGTATATGTAACTAACCTTCTTGATTGGAATTCAGGGACTAGATTTTTTCTTTCTATTTATTTCTCTTCCCATTTTTCTTTTCCTATTTATCTTCCTTTGGTACAAAATGGGCAACTTTAGAGAAGAAAATGCCTCTAGTTGACTTCCTGCTGCCATTTACCATGTCAGTTTTTAAAAGTCACCATTTGAATACTTTCAAAGAGAGAGATTTTTTTTTATTTTAACTTTTTATTGACAGTACATATTCATGGGTAATTTTTTTTACAACATTATCCCTTACACTCACTTCTGTTCCAATTTTTCTCTTCCCTCCCTCCACTCCCTCCCCTAGATGGCAGGCAGTCTTATACATGTTAAATATGATATAGTATATCCTAGATATAATATATGTGTGCAGAACCGAACAGTTCTCTTGTTGCTCAGGGAGAATTGGATTCAGAGGGTAAAAATAACCTTGGAAGAAAAACAAAAATGCAAACAGTTTACACTCATTTCCCAGTGTTCCTTCTCTGGGTGTAGCTGATTCTGTCCCTCATTGATCAATTGGAACTGAATTAGATCTTCTCTTTGTCAAAGATATCCACTTCTATCAGAATACAGCCTCATACAGTATTGTTTTAGAAGTGTATAATGATCTCCGGGTTCTGCTCATTTCACTTAGCATCAGTATCATGTAAGTCGAGAGAGAGATTTTTTCAACAATCATGCACACAAATATGTTTCACAGACTTTACCTTGTTTTCTTTCTTCTCTAGCATAAACTTTTCTCTATCCTGTCCATTGTAGTTTAATACAAATATTCAATTCTCATCCATATTATTTCAGTCATTAGTGATATACTCATCTAGTAATATACATTTAGTTTAGTTAGCTAATATTAGTATACAAATTACATAGATTAATATATATTTTATATATACATATTATACTTAGGAATAATTAGATAAGATAGATTATTTCTTATGAAAACCCTCAAACTTTAAATTTCAAGTTATAAGTTCACTGTTAATAAATGTGTTACAAAATTCACTTGCCTAACAACAAGATGCTGATGGGGTGACATACAAAAAATTAAATTAAGGGATGAGAAAGAGTAATACACTGGGGGAAGGAAAAAGGGAGAGATAGAGTGGAGTAAAATTCTCTGGCATAAAAAGGCATTTAAGAGCTTTTATAATACAGGGAAAGATGGGGGGGTTGCAATGCTAGAATCCTACTCTCATTAGAATTGGCTCAAAGAGAGAATAACAATACAGTTAGGCATAGAAATCTCTCTTAGGGACACAGGAGGAGAGGGAGATAAGAGAATAAGAGGTGCTGATGAAAAGGGAAGAAAGATTGGGGGGGAGGTAGTGATCAGAGTCAAAAACACTTGTGAAGAAACAAAGTGATGAGATAGAGAAGGAGAAATGGGGAGAAGTAGACTGGAGGAAAATGCATAGTTAGCAATCATAGCTATGCATATGAGTGGATGAATTCACTCATAATACAAAAATGGATTGCAGAATGATAAAAAATAGAATCTAATAATATGCTGCTTACAAGAAACACATTTGAGACTCAAGAAACTGTTATCTATATCCACAGAATGAAATTGAAATCTGAATATAGATCGAAGCATACTATTTCACTTTTTTGTTGTTTTTTGTTTCTTTCTTTCTCGTTTTCCCATCATTTTGATTCTTCTTTTACAACATTATTAATGTGGAAATATGTTTAATATGTATACAAATATAGCATATATGCATATACATGTTTTACCTATATCAGATGTTTGCTATCTTGGGGAGGGGGCAAGGAAGGCTGGGAAAGAGAAAAATTTGGAACTCAAAAGTTTATAATACAAGCAGGCATGTTTCAGAAAACTGGAAAGACTTACAAGAACTGATGCAAAGTAAAGTGAACAGAACCAGGAGAACACTGTAAACAGAAACAACAATATTGAACGATGGTTAACTGTGAATGATTTATCTGTTCTCAGCAATACAATGATCCAAGACAGTTTTGAAGGACTTATAATGGAAAATGTTATCCACCTGTAGAGAAAAAATTAATGGAGTAAATGCATATTAAAATATACTTTTACTTTGCTTTCTCTACCATTCTTGGTTTTGGGGGAGATCTGCATTTTTTTTCAACATGACTATCGAAGGCCATAGATAGTAGGGGAACTCTGGGTAAGGTACAGGACCCTTTAGCCTGGAGGGAACCTACTAACAATGTCTGTTTTGGCTCCCCACCTCCCTTTGGTGTTCTTATTCTTCCTGAGAAGTCAAGAAGACCACCTGTGTTCTCCTTAAAGTAAGGGATACTTACAGTAAAAAGAGGAATTTACATATCATTAGCCTATAGTTAGCTCTTGCTCAGTGTGATGTTATGATATAATAGTTCTCTAGTTGGCACATACTTAGTATGTTGTAATGATGTAATCATACTCAGGTATTTAAGAGCTGAGAGGACTTGAAATAAGGACTCCATCTTTGACCATCCTTGTGGGTCTCCTGCCTTCTTCAGTATTCCACTATGACCAAGGACTTAGGCTGATCCCGAGATCCTCCAGAGAGGTAGTCCAGATGGTATATTTTGGCACCCCAGCAAGGGGGCTCTAGAAAGCACTATACATGGCTAATATGTAAATATGTTTTGCATGACTGCACATTTATAAACTATATCAAACTACTTTTCTTCTCAAGGAGAGGGAAGGGAAGTGAAAGAATGAGAGAGAACTCAAAAAATTTTAAATGAATGTTAAAATTGTTTTGACATGTAATTAGAAAAATAAAATATAAAAAAGTTTAAAGACTTAAAAGAGGAAACTGAAACCATTTGGAAACAAGTTGAGGCACATATTATCCTCTCTGCTATTAGAATTTTTCTAAAGAAGCTGTTAATGATTCTATAAAAAATTAGCTTACTTCTCAATTACAAAAAAAATTATCCTCCGGCATAGTATTCAATAGAATTATTAAATACACAAAATAATGGCAAGATAGTGACTTGTTCTTAGACCATATTTGTCTGAACCCTATTGAAAATTATGAGAAGGATCAGGCATTGTGGCACATGACCGTGACTCCTGTGAAGAAGGGTTAGGACATTCTGAGGCTAATGGATTGCTTGAGCTTTGGGATTCCAACCTAAGTCAAACTAAAACCAATTGGATACCCACACAAAATTTGGAACCAAGATGATAAGCCTCTATAAATGACCTCACCTAGTATCAGCTGAAAATAATACTTGATTCTTTAAAATTTTTAAATATATTAAAAATGATATGAAATTTTTATAATCTATAAGTTATGTGGAACCAACAGTTTTCATCCCCATCATCCTTTCTGCCACTTGAGTTCTATTCAGGCAGCTAAATGAAACACTGGATGAGGCTGGAGGTCAAATTCAACCTTAGATACTTACTAGTTATTTGACCCTGAGTAAATCACTTCATATCAGTTTCCTCAACTATGGAATGATGACAATAGCACCTATTTCCCAGGGTTTCTATGTAGATCAGGTGAGCTAATGTTTGTAAAGTGCTTTGCAAACCTCAAATTAGTATATAAATGCAAGCTACAGTATTAATCTCTTGGAAGATTCATATAGTGAGTTTAAATTCTAATACTTCCATTCAACTGGGAAAAAAAAAAGCAGTTCTCTTATCCATCTCAGCAATAGTCCATAGAACATTAAACACAGAAGAACAACTTGTAACAGGACAAGTTGTGACTGAACTTCATTGAGAGAGAGAGAAAAAAGAGAGAAAAAGAGAGAGAGAGAGAGAGAGAGAGAGAGAGAGAGAGAGAGAGAGAGAGAGAGAGAAAGAGAGAGAGAAGATCAAAAATGAATAACTACAGAAATAATAACCTTTTCTCCCCTTAGAAATAACACTAGGAGACAGGAAAACATCAAAGATAAAAAGATGTTTTTTATTTTTTATTTTTAAAGCTTTTTTTATTTTCAAAACATATCCTTGGATAATTTTTCACTATTGACCCTTGCATAGCCTTGTGTTTCAGATTTTCCCCTCCTTCTCCCCATCCCCTCCCCTAGATGGCAAGAAATCCAATATATATTATACATGTTAAAATCTATGTTAAATCCAATATGTATAAACATATTTATACAATTCTCTTGCTTCACAAGAAAATTATATCAAAAAGGAAAGAAAATGAGTAAGAAAACAAAATGCAAGAGAGCAACAACAAAAAGAGAGAGAATGTTATGTTGTGATCCACACTCAGTCCCCCACAGTCCTCTCTCTGGGTACAGATGGTTCCCTTCATCACAATCAATCATCTTGATGAGGTTAGTGGCAGTCAAAGAGTTATGGAAATCCCCTTTTGGTCACACACAGGTTCAATCGTGAAAGAATTCATGAAACCCAAAATATTAATTGGCAAAAATGGAAATTTATTGTTGGATAGGAAGCTGGTTTTGCTAAGAGACTGACTTCTTTAGTAGCAAAGTCCTATTAGGGAAATGGAGGCTGGCACTGAGAAGAGAATGCCTTCTCAGTGGTCAGGGTCCTAGAAGCAAAGTAAGCTGCTTTGGACCTTCTGCAAAGAAATGAGTAAAAGGAAATCTATTGATGGGGGGTTGGTGCTGGGGCAACTTGAGCTGATCAGACCAGGATTTCTCAATTGAATGAAAATTTAGAATTTCCTAAATTAGAATGTGACTTTTCCAAAAGATCAATGAGAGTTGGTTTGCCCTTGAATAGTGTTGCTTCTCTCATTCTGGGAGGATGGGCCTTCTCTGTAGACTCCTTGGTGCCTGGGGAAACCCAGATCTCTTCTTCAAAGGGGACATCGTTTCACAGTGATAATTTTAAAGGGAACACAGTTTCACTCCCCCCTTCAATCTCAGCGTTGGAAAGAGTCACATTCATCAATTGATTATCATATAATATTGGTGTTGCAGTGTATAATTATCCTCTGGTTCTGCTCATTTCACTTAGCATCAGTTTACATAAATCTCTCCAGGCCTCTGTAAAATCATTCTCCTGATCATTTCTTAAAGAACAATAATATTGCACAACGTGCATATACCATAACTTATTCAGCCATTCCTCAGCTGATGGGCATCCATTCAGTTTCCAGTTTCTTGCCACTACAAAAAGAGCTGCCACAAACATTTTAGCACATGGGGGTCCCTTTCCTTCCATTAAAATCTCTTTGGGATATAGGCCTAATAGAAACACTGCTAGAACAAAGAGTATGCACAGTCTGATAGCCCTTTGGGCATAGTTCCAAACTGTTTCTCCAGAATGACTGGATCCCATTCACAATTCCAGCAACAATGTATCAGTGTCCTAGTTTTCCCACATCCCCTCCAACATTTATCATTATCTTTTCCTGTCATTTTTTTTTTTTTTTTTTTGAGGCTGGGGTTAAGTGACTTGCCCAGGGTCACACAGCTAGAGAGTGTTAAGTGTCTGAGATCAAATTTGAACTCGGGTCCTCCTGAATTCAGGGCTGGTGCTCTATCCACTGCACTGCACCACCTAGCTGCCCCCTTTTCCTTTTGTCTTAGCCAATATGAGAGCTGTATAGTGGTATCTCAGAGTTGTCTTAATTTGCATTTCTTTGATCAATAGTGATTTAGAGCACTTTTCTAGATGATTAGAAATAGTTTTAATTTCTTCATCTGAAAATTGTCTTTTCATATCCTTTGACCATTTATCAATTGGAGAATGGCTTGATTTCTTATAAATTAGAGTTGGTTCTCTATATATTTTAGAAATGAAACCTTAGATAAAAAATGTTTCAGAAAACTCATAGAATCATTGAATTTTATAGTTTTAAAAGAAATACTGGAAATTACTCCTCTAGCTGAGTAGGTAAGACACAAAATTTTCTCCTGTGTGGAAGGCTACATGATAAAGCTGTCTGTCCTTCATTCTTAAAGAGGACCATGACATCAGGGAGGGGATGCCATGAAATGTAAGTGAATTGGATTTAAGTGAGGGAGGGCTGTGCAAGGTCACCTGCCTCACTCTTCCCTCCAGAGCCATCTGGGTCCAACAGCAGGATATAGATAAAGAAGACTGGAAATGAACCCGGATGAAATAGGAGACCTTAGCCTTTTTAAGCTAATACCTTCAATAGGACTCAGTTTGATTGAGACCACACTCATTCAGTGATTAAGGTTAGGTCGAAATTGAGGCAAAGAATCTCCTCTTTCATAAAGTCCGAAAAAAATCTAAATAAATGAATCTGGGAGGGGAAGACCCTCAGGGTCTCTGGTCAAAGCAGAAATGACTGATATTTATATTCAACCTAAATCAATCAGGACGCAAATAATGAGCAAAAGGGACTTGGCAGTAGGACCTATTAGTGGCCAATTAGAATCAAATTGATTTTGTTTTAAGCAAACCTTAAATCCTTAAGAAAGGATCCTTAAGGTCCTTAAGAAAGAAATCTAGCTAGTAAATCCCAAGATATCTTGGGAGGATTCAGAGGTGCAAAAGAGAAAAAAAAATGCTTTTAAGAGTATCAGTAGATAAGGTTATGATACCCTATGTGGAAAGAGGGAGAGAAGGATGAAAAGAGGAAACAAGGGAGGAAGAGAGGGAAGAAGGAAAGAAGGAAGGAAAAAATATATTAATTCTTTAATAAGACCTTTCTCCCACTCTCAAGTAAAGCCTTTAATTTATTTGCCCCCATTTTACTCAGCTTCTGCTCTACATTTCTGCTCAGTGCCCAGCTCCTCCCACTTCCTGGTGAAGGTGATATTAGCACAGCCTAAATCCTCCCTCTAGTCAGAGGAAAATACTTTGATTCTCTGCAAGATTCACAGCACCCAGTTTAAGCCAGGTGAGATCATCCAGGGTAAGCATAAAGCTGGAATTTTTCCTCACTGCCATGATGGCCACCTAGAGCTTCTCAGGACAGGAACCTCATTACAGAAAAAGAGAAAGTGAGATAAGGAATGAAAGTAGAATATAGTGAGGCAGAGTAAAGCTCCTTGGGATGTAGAAGTAAGAAAAGGGGAAAGGAAACTTCTTTTTTCCTGATTCTATGACACCTCCAGTTCTGCTCCAGGTCACATCTCCAACTTCAGTTTTTTTATTTAGTGAGCTCTAACTGCCTCTACTGAACTTCTAACTGCCTCTGACAAAGTAGGTCAGTTAACAAATCTTCATTAAGCACCTACGTATGTATGAAACTTAGGCTCTCATCTAGGGGAAGGGATGGAGGGAATGAGGGGAAAAGTTGGAACAAAAGGTTTTGCAATTGTCAATGTTGAAAAATTACCTATGCATATATCTTGTAAATAAAAAGCTATAATAAAAAAAAAGAAATTGAGGCAGACAGAAAAAAAAATAAAATAAAATACCATTGAGCCTCTTAAAAAGATAAGCTTAGGCTCTGTACTAAAGACTAAGAATACAAAGAAAGGCAAAGGATAGTTCTTTATCTCAAGAAACTTGTAGTTTAATGGGACAGACAACATATAAGTAATTATAGATGAACACGATATATACAAGACAAATTGTAAATTATCAACAGAGGCTGAACATTAGAATTAAGAGAAATCACGGAAAGCTTTTTGTAGAAGGTAGGATTTTATTTAGGGTTTAAAGGAAGTCAGATGTGAGAGCTGAGGAGAGAGAGAATTCCAGGAACAGAGGACAACCAGTCAAAATGCAGTCAGAGGAGTATCTTGTTCAAAGAAAGCAAAGAGGTCAGTCAGTGTCACTAAAGTGAAGAAGAGTGCATGGGGGTAAGAAAGGTATAAGAACACTGGAAAGGTGTGTGCATGTGTGGGAGGTTCAAATTATGAAGAGCTTTGAATGTCAGATACATTTTGTATTTGGTCCTACAGAGGATAAGGAGCAACTAGAGTTTATCAGATGGGGAGGGAGGAGTACAATGATGAAATTCACTCTTTAGAAAAATCAATTCCTACTTGTACACTAAGTACAAAACACTTCTCAAATGAGAACTCACAATCAAATGGGTAAGACAAATACATGTTACTATATACAGTGGAAATATGAAGTTAACAAAAGTAAATATATGGAAAGTAGTTAAATGCTAGATTGTTTTGGAAGGAGAGAACTAATAGTTGGGAAAATCAGGAAAGGTGTAGAAAATGGTGCTTGAGCTGCATCTTAAACATAGACTTTTTGAGTATAATATAAGAATGATTTCAGGCATGTGGGATGGCCAATGTCAAAGCTCAAAATGGGAGTTGGAATGAAATGTGTAAGGGAGAGAAAGATGATCCTGTCTGGATGGATTGCAGGCTACAGAAAGGGTAGTAATATTAATGAAGACAGAAAGAAAGGTGGGAGCTAGATTGAGTAGGTTTTTAGGAGATAAAATTTAGATGCTATAAAGTACTTATAATATACAAAATTTAATATTGTTATTGGTTTGTCATCTATGGCTCTTCAGCATAATGTATTGTCCTTGTTTATCCTTTTTTACTTAAGAACTCTGCTTTGCGTTTAATAACCAATCACAACTTCATAGGATTCATAATGAAATATGTTATCCACATCCTGATAGAATCACTGCAAGACCCAGGATTCAGTGCAGAATGAGTCTTTTAGGAGGCAGTTGGAACATAGCTAATGCAAGAATTTGTTTTGCTTGACTGTGCATGTTTTTAATTGGGGGGTTGTTTGTTTTTTACTTTCTCAACCGAAGGGAGGAATTAGGAGGAAAAGAAGGTAGATTTTTTGTTAATGAGAAAAAATTTATGTTAAAAATAGTTAATTTTTTTTAAGTGAAAGCATTTATTACAGACAGTCATCTCAAAGAGTTTAGCCATGAAAGAGAGGAGAGAGTGAGGAAAACTGAAGATAGACAGAGGTTGGGAAAGACATGAATGTGGTTGTGGGCAACAGAGAAGCAGCCAGTAGACAGGGAGACATTGAAGATTAGTTAGAGAATGAAGACAGGTGAGGCAATCTGTTGGAAAAGACAGGATAGAATGGGATCACTTGTGAATATAGATGAGTTATTATGGCAGGAGAAAAACTACCTCTTCATTTAAGACAGTAATGAAGAAAATAGTTGGGGAAGAAATGTGTTATGTGAAATGAATAGGAAAGGAAAAAGACAACTCTCTGGAAATGACCTCATTTTTTTTTAGTAAAAGATGAGATGCAGTTTTTAGCTGAATAGGTGGGTAGAGGGGAAACCATAGGAGATATGAGGAGTAATGAAAAAATTTGGAAGAGCTGCTGTAGTGAGTGGGTTAGTTAATCAATAGATTCATGTAGATTGAAGTCTATCCACATTTACTCTCATTCTGTGCTAGTCTTGCCCATGGTCTCCGATACTCTACAAAGTATCCAAAGTCTGAGAGATCTTTTTCAATCCTTTTACATTTCTCATTCTTCCTATGATTAATGTACTACCATCCTTCCAGTGACCCAATTTTTCAACCAATGAATCCTTGACTCTTCCTCCATTTTCTCTCCCATATCCGAACAATTGCCAAACCTTGTCCTTTTTACCTCCACAACAATTTCACATTTTTCTTCTCTCCTCTAATATAGTCATCACCCAAATTCAAGTCTTTATCACCTCATGCCTGAATGAATACAAGAGCTTAGAATATTTAAAATACTTACTTCCCTTCTTTTGCCTCTTTGTTACTCAAGTAGAATCCTTCTTCTTCTTCACTTTGTTTTTTTCATTATTTTTTTAAAAACAGCTTGGGCCTCCCAACTGTCAATTTCTCCCTCCAATCCATCCTCCCCACAAGCCACTTAACCTTCCTTTCTAATCTTCTTTTTCCTATCTTCCTCTTCCTTTCCCTTTTCTACATTTCTCCTTCATTCCTATTTTCCTCCTTCCTTCCTTCCTTCTTTTTTCCCCCCTTTCTTTCTCATATTCCCAATATGTGGAATTTTCCCCAAGAAATAAATCTGACTATGCCAATCGCCTGAGGAAGATATTGTCCCTAAGAAAAGGATCAGTTGCTTAAGTCTGGCAGTTAAATCCCTTCATGCTCAGGTCCCAGCCTACTTTTAAGTTTATTATGTTCTACTTTTCTTCATGATCTCTTCCTTTTAGTCACATTGGCCTCTTTGCGCTCAGATTTACATTCCACCTCCTTCCTTCATGCCTTTAATTAGGCTTTACCCCCATACCAGGTATGCACTCCCTTCTCACTTCTGTGTCCTAGAATGCTTAGCTTTCTTCAGTAAACTCCTTAAAGTCAGGCACTATTGTGTGTATATGAGTGCACATGCAGACACTCATCCATGTGTGTTTTATCTTTTTATCCCCAGTGCCCTGTACATATTAAGTGTTTAATAAACTCTTTTAGATTTACTTGGGTTTCATGTATACCAACATAATGCTTAAACTGTCCATATTTACCCTTGCCTCAATTAGAGTTATCCCAAATTGGAATGGTCTGCCTCCAGATCTGGCATTCATTTAATAAATATTTGTGGAAATTGAAGACCTCATTGGAGGTCTTCAAACAAAGGCTGAGTGGGATCTTGTAGAGATAGTACCAAGACTTTTTTTTTTTTAACTTTTTTTTCCTTTTAATTCTTTTCATTCTGGAAATTTTATGGTTCTATGCATTTCTCTTTCATTTATACTTCTCTCAATCCCTTTGTTATATTTATCTTTTTCCATCTTATTCTTACTCCTTTTCATTGAAATATGTCCTATGAAATGTTAAACCTGCTTGGTATAATCTCAATTAAGATCCTTTGATGTATATAAGCAATAGTATGAGCCTTTCATAATGTTTGTATAGTTGGTGAAAAATAAAGGCTTCTATTTCAAACTCTCCTTCCCTCTATTTCTTTTATTCTTAAATTGATATCTGGAAGATAGTCATGCCTCAGTCTAAGCCAAATTAGAACATTTGTCTTCCATTTTCATTTCCTTCCTTTCTTCCTTCCTCTTTTCCTCCCTCCCTCTTTCTCTTTGTTTTTCTTTCTTCCTCCCTTGCTTTCTTTCTTCCTCCCTTTCTTTCTTTCTTCCTCCCTCTCTCCCTCCCTCCCTCCCTCTCTCCCTCCCTTCCTCCCTCCCTCCCTTCCTCCCTCCCTCCCTCCCTCCCTCCCTTCCTCTCTTTCTTTCTTTCTTTCTTTCTTTCTTTCTTTCTTTCTTTCTTTCTTTCTTTCTTTCTTTCTTTCTTTCTTTCTTTCCTTCTCTCCTTCCTTCTTTCTTTCCTTTTTTTTTTTCCCTATTTCCTTTCTACTTTGTCTCCTGGATTTAAAGATAAAACTTGCAATTATGCAACATTTAACTGCCCACTAGATATTATTTGATTTTTCAAATTTTTAAATTTTAAAAATATTTCTACGCTGGAGAAGTGAGATATCTCACCCAAGAGAAAATCAGAGGACCTCTGTAGAATAGATACAGTAATACAAAACTCCCTTATACACATTAAAACTGATAATTTTCTTAAATGTCTTCTCTCCCTTTCTGAACCCTACCCTGCAACAGGAAAGATGATCCAAACTTTGGTACAACCCCATGCCCTAATGCTGCTGCTGCTGTTTCAGGGACTGATGAGGAGTTCCTTCTCTTTGATGGAGGTTCCTGAGATGAAATTTGAAGAAATAGAACCAATGCCTGAAACATTGAATTACCTAGAAAGAAGATTCAAAGTCTATTTCGGTGACTACCCCATCAAAAACATTACAGCCATGGAGTACTGTAACCAAATGGTGAGAAGTAGACATATCATGGATCCTATAAATATATGTAAGTCACACCACTACTTCTTTCACCAACCGTGGTTCATACTCGAAAGCCTTTGTGAGTATGAGCAATATCCATGCTTAAAGCTAGAAGGCAACTGCCATTTGACCAAAAAAATTGAGATTACACATTGTGAGTTAACTGCAGGAGTAACTTTTCCTAATTGTGTCTACTCATCTAAGAAGAAAAATAAACCACTGGTAATCCGCTGTGTTGAAGCAATGGGTACAAATATCCAGGTCCCTGTGGAGGTGGATAAAATTTTTGAATAATCCAGGGGCAGATGAGGCCAAGCAGACATGCAAAGGGTCCCACATCTCCCCTCCAAGTCTAGTGAAATGTCTTCAGATATGTAAGGCAAAAAGCTATAACCAAAGTCAGTCTTCCCCATAGTGTTCCTTGATGATGGAAACCAAACCTATTGAATTCTGCTCCCAAGGCTCCATTCATTTCCAGCTCCCAATGGACATAGCAACTCTAGAAGATGATGAGGACGGCAGCCACAATAGTTCTAGGTGAAGAGGATGCTCCTAAAATATACTTTTGACTAACTATGGAATAGTCAATGCAGTAAACTGAAATTCTTCTTTAGTTTAAAACCCTGATTTTCAACTGATATTATGAATTTCAACTAGAGAATCCTAGATATCATCTTCTCCTGACCCTACTGGACCTGATTATACTTCTTCAGAAATTTCAAACAACTAGCTCATCCAAGTTTCAAATGATCATCCCTAGTCTGCAACTTTCTTACTTATAATATGATGCTTTTATTAAAATGTATTGGAATGAAATTCCCCCTCCCCTCTTTTTTTCAAAAATAGAAAGATTTGACTAGCACAATGGGAACCAAGGAATTTGGAATTCCAAAACCAGCTCCATCAAAGCTTTACTTCTACCTTTTCATTGGCATTCATAGTTGGGTCAAAAGATAAGATTGTGAGGGGAAAATTCAGGAGCTTCTAGTCTAAATATGAAGGATAACAGCAAATGGAAGGGGAAATAACTTTCAGAATTGAATTCTGAGTTCTTTGTTGAACTTAATGATTTAGTTAAAATTTTAAAATTGCATTTCCTTAATTGTGTGTGTGACTGTGTTTCCTGAATTTGGGCATGTGGGTTGAAGTATTCCTTTCTATTTCTATTCATTTCTTTTCCTGAAATCAAAATAAGATAACCCCTTGACCAAGACCTCACTCAGAAACACTCAGAAACAGTACTTTCCTGGCCTAATTTTAAATATCACTTTCTCAGGGAAGAGAATTTCCTTTCTCTTTGAGAAAACATTCTTCGAAGTTCATGGCTTTTAGCTCATTTTTCTTCTCTTCCATAAACTTTTTTTTGTTTGTTTGTTTTGTCTACTACAATCTAGCACCCACAGCTAATTCAGATGCATAATTAATCATTACAAGAGTATGAAGGATACAAGGATAAAAAGTTCAAATTATTTGCAGACTGGACCTCACATTATTTTATTAAAATTGCTCCCCTATCAGTCCTCCTTTCAAGTCTTAAAACTTTTCCTTTAATTTTAATGTCATTCTTATAAGTTCTTCAATAACAGGAATAATCAGCTTTCATTTTTATATTTTTAGCACTAAGCATAGTTCCTTGAACATACTGGGTTCCAACATAACCAACCAACATAACACAACCAATATATTTGTTAGTTACAATGATAATTCATTTATATAATGCTTTAAAGTTTACAAAACACCACAAATAAATTATTTTGCAACAATCTCATGCATTAAGTGGCTATTACAATTATAATTATGCTCATTTACAGCTAAGGAAACTGAGGCTCCTAAATGCTAAATGGATTATCTGTGGCAACAGAACTCAGGTTTTCCTGATTTCAAGTTCAATCTCTATTTTGTGACCTTTCCTGTCTTTGTAAACTCTGCCTCTCTCTCCCCAACCCCATTTGTCTTTCTTTCTCTCTTCCTCCCCCTTCCCTTTCCAGCTCCAACCTAAGGTTTCTTTATAAAAACATCTTTTTTATTGGCTAAGAAATAGACTAGTTGATCAGTGGCATAGGTTAGGTTCACAGGGCAAGATAGTGAATAAAAATAGCAATCTAGTGTCTGACAAACCCAAAGATCCCAAATTTTGGGATAAGAATTCATTATTTGACAAAAACTGCTGGGAAAACTGGAAATTAGTATGGCAGAAACTAGGCATGGACCCACATTTAACACCACATACTAAGATTAGATCAAAATGGGTCCAAGATTTAGGCATAAAGAACGAAATCATAAATAAATTGGAGGAACATGGGATGGTTTACCTCTCAGACTTGTGGACGAGGAAGGAGTTTATGTCCAAGGGAGAACTAGAGACCATTATTGATCACAAAATAGAACATTTTGATTACACCAAATTAAAAAGTTTCTGCACAAACAAAACTAATGCAAACAAGATTAGAAGGGAAGTAACAAATTGGGAAAAAATTTTTACAGTTAAAAGTTCTGATAAAGGCCTCATCTCCAAAATATACAGAGAATTGACTTTAATTTATAAGAAATCAAGCCATTCTCCAATTGATAAATGGTCAAAGGATATGAACAGACAATTTTCAGATGATGAAATTAAAACTATTTCCACTCATATGAAAGAGTGTTCCAAATCACTATTGATCAGAGAAATGCAAATTAAGACAACTCTGAGGTATCATTACACACCTGTCAGATTGGCTAAGATGACAGGAACAAATAACGATGAATGTTGGAGGGGCTGTGGGAAAACTGGGACACTGATGCATTGTTGGTGGAGTTGTGAAAGAATCCAACCATTCTGGAGAGCAATCTGGAATTATGCCCAAAAAGTTATCAAAATGTGCATACCCTTTGACCCAGCCATACTACTACTGGGCTTATACCCCAAGGAACTACTAAAGAAGGGAAAGGGTCCTGTATGTGCCAAAATGTTTGTGGCAGCCCTTTTCATAGTGGCTAGAAGCTGGAAGATGAATGGATGTCCATCAATTGGAGAATGGTTGGGTAAACTATGGTATATGAGTGTTATGGAATATTATTGTTCTATAAGAAATGACCAACAGGAGAAATACAGAGAGGCTTGGAGAGACTTACATCAACTGATGCTGAGTGAAACGAGCAGAACCAGAAGATCATTATACACTTCAACAATGATACTGTACGAGGATGTATGTTGATGGAAGTGGATTTCTTCAACATAGAGAAGAGCTAATCCAATTCCAATTGATTAATGATGGACAGAACCAGCTACATCCAGAAAAGGAACACTGGGAAATGAATGTAAACTGTTATTTTTACCTTCTGAATCCAATTCTTCCTGTGCAACAAAAAATTCGGTTCTACACACATATATTGTATCTAGAATATACTGTAATATATTTAACATATATAAGACTGCTTGCCATATGGGGGAGGGGGTTGGGGGAGGAAGGGAAAAAATCTGAATAGAAGTAAGTGCAAGGGATAATGTTGTAAAAAATTACCCATGCATATGTACTGTCAAAAAAATGTTATAATTATAAAATTTAAAAAAAAAATCTTTTTTTGCCCCAAACCCTTGTCACTATTTCTTCATACTGTCCTCCTTTCCTCTGTCCTACCTACTACTAGAGTGCATATTATAAATTGGTTTGAGAAGTCTAGCCAAATTTAGATTTCTATATTGAACTTGGCAGGACAAGCAGAAGAGGAAAAGGACAACTTAGGAAAAAAAGAAAAGTTTAAAGCAATCTTACTTTTCAGAAAAACAAATATTGAAAAAGAAAATTTTATGCTATTTTGTTCTTATTTTCAGCAAGGGCTTGGGAGTTTTATAAATCATTAATACTTATTCCACTCCATGCTTTTTCCTCTCTCTGAGTAAGGGCATTTCAGGTGAAGAAACACTGATCAATAGTGTATTTGTTTCATTTGGTTCAGCACCCATGCAGAGCCTGTGGAGTTAGCACATCACCTACATTGAGGGAATAATAAAGAGTTCCCCTCTCCTAGTGGAGAAATAGAGGTAAGTCTAGGGGAATCTAAAGTTAATTCTCAACAGGTAAAAAGCCTCACTACTACAGAAAGTGGATTTCTGCTGAGTGTGAGGAAGGATTATCCACTAATTCCAGGGAGAGGGTAAAGTCTTCCTTGTTCAGCAACATATGTAATGTTGTGGAGGAGGGGGGAAACTGGGAGCAGAGATAAAAGGAAAGGAGGAAAAGGGGTTCAGTTAGACAGGCAATTTGGGGAGAGAGATATAATCACAGTCATATTAGCACTGAGGCTGAGGAAGGAAACACTCTGGAAATAGGCAAGGAAGGAGGGAGAAGGATTCCCCAGGGTCAGAGTTTTTTATTTTTGTTTTTGAAGGGAAAAAAAGAGGAAATCCATACATAGAAGTCCTCTGTTTAGCTATCTGGATGGCTAATGAGAAGTGTGTCCTTCTGCCAGTTTCCCAAAACAAAAAGTTTTGGGAACATGAGAAAGTAGTTTGACAGAAATTAGTTTTAGATTACTTTTTAAAAAATAGTATTTTATTTTTCCAAATACATGCAGAAAGAGTTTACAACATTCACCTTTGCAAAACCTTCTTTTCTAAATTTTTCTCCCTCTCTCCACTTCCCCATTCCCCAAAACAAATAATTCAGTATAGGTACAATTCTTCTAAACATTAGATCAACTTCTTAGGACAAATACTGCAATAAGCACCAGATAGCTATATAACCTAGAAAAAGATCATAACATGGACAAACTAGAGGAAAAAATAGAGAAGAGTTTTTGGATAAGGGAGAGTTCTTGACAAAGTTAAGAGGTTAAAATCATTATAAAAGATAATATAGACAATTTTGATTACATAAATTTGACAAGCTTTTGTACCATAAATTACTAAAATTAGAAAGAGTTAACAGGGGAAAAAATCTCTGTTATGAATTTCTATGATCAAGGTCCAATATCCAAGATATATAAGGATTTTGTATAAATGTGTATCAAGGATTTTAAAACCAACTATCCTTACATGTAGCCTACATGATGTGATAATTCTGCAGACTGCTTCCTCATTCACTAATATATTCATCCCCATCCTCCTCAATTCTAAGGTTACACAATTCATATCAATTCAATAAACAATTTTCATATTCCTACTATGTGCCAGGTAAATGCTAGGGACACAAAAAGAGGCAAAATAGTACCTATCCTCAGGTAGTTTATAATCTAAATTCATGGGGTATGTTTTGATGTTTCAATATGGTTGATGTTACTCAAATTGAAATTTTTTTCTCATTTTTAATCAATTACTCTAAGCCTCTACCTTAGTCTAGTAAGAATTTTTTTAATAAATTGGAAAAATATATTTTCCCATGAACAATTACTCCTTTAAATATGTGCAAAATTTCCAATCTCATGTATAAATAAATATCAAAGTAATGAACTATATAATTTGTTAACAGGGTAACCAATAATATCATAAAGGCTGAAATTATAATTACAATAATGTAATTGTGTGAATAATCACTATTGTTATCTTTTAGCATCATATGAGATAATATATATGTATATATTATACTATTATTATGGCAGTTAGATGGCATAGTAGATAGAGTGCTGAGTCTGAATTCAGGAAAACTCTTTTTCATGAGTTCAAATTCAGCCTCACCTACTTACTAGTATGACCTGAGCAAGTCATCTCATTCTGTTTGCCTCAGTTCAATGACCTAGAGAAAAAAATGGCAAATCACTCCAATATCTTTGTCAAGAAAACCCAAATTAGGTCACAAGATGCTGGACATAACTGAAAAATAGTTCAACAACTATTTATTACTGTTATTTTACTTTTTACTTTTCCTTACTTCTGAAACATAGCCCCACCCTTTAACTTCTCTGAGTAGCAGCTAAAATCTCTCAATATTCCTTATTTTATTTATTCACCACATAAGGTTTAGTTTTAGTTCTTATAAGAAATAAATTCTTTCTCTATTCTTATACAACCTCTCCAACCAGAATAAGAAAACAAACCCTTCAGAGATGACAAGTAAAACTCTACTTTATTTCAAATGATTAAAAAACAATATTCTTTTCAATTGACACTTAAGAGTCAGTCTTCTTCCAGACTCCTGGTATATCAAAGTTAAAATTCATACCATCCCAACCAAGTCCCCGAAGTTAAAACTGCATTTGTTCAAGATTGTAAAATATCTTAGAGAGACACAGCAACATTTCTATATTTTGTTTAGGACAAGATCTTGATACTATTTTCATAAATATATTTGTGAATAAAAGTCAATGCCCAATAGTAAAGAATATAATAATAAGTTCCCAAAGAAAGATATGTAAAGTATTAACAGCTATACAAAATGTGCTCTAATTTATTAATATTACTTCAAGGGCCTCAAGTTGAGAACTCTTTTTCTAGAGTCAGTTTGCTCAATTATAAACTTGAGGCCATCCTCACAGAATCCCAGAATTTGAGAATTGTAAGAGACCTGCCATCTAGCTAGTGGTCACCCTAACTTCCATTTCCAGGAGTATACTTTTTTTTTAAATTATAGGAAATGGGAGTTGGGAGTGACCACTTGTTGGGGATCTTATAATAGGGATTGTTTTCATGTATGGGTTGAGCTAGATGGCAGCTAAGTTCCATTCCATCTCTCAAAATTCTGGGATTCTGTGGGGATAGCCTGTAAAAATGAAGAACGAACAAAAACAAGAGAATTTCAAGTTAAAATAATTGTGAGATTTCATAGTATAATTGACAAAAATGACCAAAAAGAAAAATGACAATTTCTTACTACTGGAAGAACTGTTAGTTGTTCCAATTACTCTGGAAAACAATTTGGAATCATGTTGCTAAATAGTGTTTGTTTATCTTTTAGCCCAACATTGTCATGAAAAGGGAAGAGACAGAGAAAAAGATACCACACGTACAAAAATATTTATAGTGGCATTTTCTATTGTAACAAAGACTTGAAAACAAAATGGGTATCCTTCAATTGTGGAATGACTGAAAATTTATAGATATGAATATAATGGAATATTGTTGCTACAATAATAAATTACTAAAGGGACAAATTTGGAGAAACCTGGAAGATTTTTATTAATCAATGCAGTCATGGGAATAGAAACAGGAAAATAATTTATACAATGACTTAAAGTTGGAATCCATGAAAGTAGGTTTTCCTCAATATTTTTATAACTATATTTCAATATAACTGATTTTTTATAAGTTTTTATATTTTATTATATACATTTAAAACATTATTCTAAAAAGGGATCCATAGGATTCACCAAATTGGCAAAGGAATTCAAGACACACAAAAAGTTTAAAACTTCTGATTTGAAAGCTTTGAAAGACTTAAGCACTGTGATCAATGCAATCATAGTACAGAAGACTGATGAGTAGGTATATTTCCTACCTTTTGGCAAAGAGGAGATAGACTTAGGGATATATAATGAGAGATTTTCAAATATAGCTAATGTATAAATTTCCTTTGCTTAACTACACTTACTTATAAAAGAAAATACTTCTACTGAGGTAAAAGGCTGTGGGGGAAGAAATTGATGAATAGTGATAATAATAGGGAAGAAAAGAAAAAATGTTAAATATATTAATGTATAGAAGAATTGTACATGTTTAACATACATTGGATTACTTGCTATCTGGGGAAGGGAGTAGGGAAAGGGAAGGAGAAAAATTTGGAAAAGATGTTTTGCAAGGATGAATGTTGGAAAACTATCTTTGCATGTATTTTGAAAATAAAAGGTTATTATTTTAAAAAGAAATAAAGTAGTTCTTCCTAAGTTGGAAAAAAAAAAAAGATATTATAGAGGACATTGACTTTCCAAAGACAATGGGGTCAACCGTGACATCATCTGTACTTCCAGATAGGTCAAGTTTCTCCATAAGCTGCTGAAAAATGGCAAGACCTCAGAGATACTCTGAGACATACATTTAAACTATTAGAATCCAACTGGGCAAATAAAAACTGTTTTCTCTTTGTTTTCCCTGCCATAAGAATCATACACAGCCTACATAAATAGTTTTTCATCTTCTCTCCTTTCCAACTACCTATTTCATGTTGAACAAGAAGCTTTTTAAATTCAACATGGCCAAAATTGGATTTATCTCTTTACCCAATCCCTTCCTGCTCCCTAACTTTCCTTTTACTGTTAAAAGTACCATCATCCTCTCACATATCCAGGCTTGAAATCAAGGCATCATTTATCTTACATGTCCAATCAGTTGTCAAGTACTGTCAATTTTACCTTCACAACTTCTTTCATACAAGCCCTCTTTCTCTCCTCTGATGCTGGAACTCCTGAGCTATTACAACAACCTTCTGTTTGATTTCTCTGTTGCAAGTATCTCACTAATCTCCACTCAGTTGTCAAATTGATATTCCTAAAGTCACATCACATCACATGACAACCCTTCCCTATTTAATAAACTCAAAGAGTTCCTTTGCACTTCCAGGATCAAATGTAAAATTCTTTGTTTGGTGTCTTGGCAAAGAACTCAGGGGATTTTTGACTCTTAGTATGGATGGTAATTCACTCTGATTCTCTGATAGTGCTAAACTTAGAGACAGAAAGATCTGAGTTCAAATCTTGCCTAAAATACTTAATAGTTGTGTGATCCTGCACATGTCTTCTTACCTCTGTTTTCTCTTTTGGAAAATAAGGATGATAATAATAATTTCTCCCTTACAGTATTGTTGTGAGGATTAAAATGAGATTATATCTGTAAAGTGCTCTGCAAACATTAAAGGACTATATAAATGCTAGCTATTATTATAACAAAGTGTGATAGTTTATTCACATTTATTATTTCCCATTCTCCTTCCATATTGCCATTACAAGAAATGCTTAGGGATTTCTGTTTTCCACAGTGATAACACTAACTAGTAGTTGTTTTGATGATTTCTAAGATGTGTCATTATGAATAGAGAAATCCTCTACAACTGCTCTCTAAAAAACTGGGAACTATTTTCTCTTTGGACATATACAACATCCCACTCATGAAATAGATAGCATACGTAATCTAAAACACCTATGATTGAGTGTCCACATAGAGAGATTCCACTAG
Source organism: Sminthopsis crassicaudata (assembly GCF_048593235.1). Lineage (NCBI taxonomy): Eukaryota > Metazoa > Chordata > Mammalia > Dasyuromorphia > Dasyuridae > Sminthopsis > Sminthopsis crassicaudata. Next base: position 259,571,314 of record NC_133618.1, read on the forward strand.
GGCTAATCAATTATTGACTGTGCTAGCACTTTCTAAAGTTTCAGTCAAGATCTTCCTTGCAATGAAATGGTACCACTGGGTCAGCATATAAAGAGGTTGCCTAATCTGACTAAGGACAAACTATGGACAAGTTAAAACCACCACCCTCCCTGTCCTATAATAAATGAGGAACAAGGGGTACAGATCTGGGAGGAAACTGTCCTTGGTTACCAAGTGGCAAGCCAACACCCCACTTTTAACTAAAACATGACATTTATGAAGTAGGGATCGTTTGTCCGTAACTGATCACCCATAAAGTAGGGTGAAGGAAAGGGAATACATTTATTATGTCCACTATGTGAAAGATACTATTCTAAGTGCTTTACAAATATTATCTCATTTGATTTAACTCTATGAGGAAGATATTATCTTCATTTTATAGTTGAGCAAACTGAGCCAAACATGTTAAGTGATTTGCCCATCCTTTCCCTCCTATTTTTGTTAAGACCCAATTCCTAAAAAGGGCAGACAGTTTTAGAAGGGTATATACCAGTAAGTAATCTTCTCCTAAACCCTCAAACACATGCTCATTAACGAAGGAGAGTAGGACTTTACCTATTGGGACTCTGTAAGGTAGCAGTGAGGAGGGAATGTGTTCCTTGAACAAATGAACTGGCCAGTGCTAACATCCTGAGTTGCTAGAATACAGAGAGAGAGATTCTCATTGTACTAGTGATAGGCAGCTTGATAGTTCAGTGGCTAGAGACCTAGACTTTGAGTTAAGGTGACCTGCAAATCTGACCTCAGACACTAACTGTGTAACCATGAGTAAATCATTATCATGTTTGACTCAGTTTCCTTAACTATAAAATAGAGCTAATAATATCTTCCTCATAGGATTATGGTAAAAATCAAATGAAATAATATTTGTAATTCCCTAATTCCTGTTTAGTGGAAATCTAATTTCTGTGTAGAGTACCTTTATCTCTTTCACAGTGTGAATAGGGATGCAATACTCCCATTATCTAGAAAATCTGTGCAAAATCTGCAGGTTCTCCCTGGATAACAGAGAAGTCTAAATTATTATGATGCTAAATGATAAAATTTTTGATATTATATAATACTATATATATCTTTCATTCATTTCTGGGTTTCTAAACTTTTCTGTGTTATTGTTGGGCTTTGTATGTCATCCATGGCTTTTGTAAAACTCCCCCAAAATTCCCACTTAATTTCTCAGGCTGACCCATCACGATACATGGAAACCATGATGGGGAAAATTGCTATGTAGAAAGGATAACTATAAACAGAATATATCCTGGCTTATATTTATAAGAACACAAATCATTCCTCAATTGATAAATAGCTAAAGAACATGAACAGACAATTTTCAGGTGATGAAATTAAAGTCATCTATAGTCATATAAAAATATGCTCTGTCACTATTGATTAGGAAAATTCAAATTAAAACAACTCTGAGGTACCAGCTCATACTTCTCAGATTTGCTAAGATGACAGGAAAATGATGTTGGAAGGAATGTGGGAAAACCGAGACACTAATGCATGTTGGAATTGTGTAATGATCCAACTATTCTGGAAAGTAATTTGGAACTATGTTCAAAGGAATATAAATCTATGTATATCCTTTGAGCAAGTAGTGACACTACTAGGTTTGTATCCCAAGGAAATCTTCTTGGGTATATAGTGGGATCATTTCCTCTTCCTTTCATCTCTTTCTCAGAGGAGAACTTGAAAATCATTCTTTCATTGATATGTAATTTCTGTTTTCTGATTTAATTTATAATATGAATATCAATACACCTATAAATTAGTAAAAATGTAAGATCTTTGAGAGCAGATACTATTTTGTCTTTGGCTTTGTCTAACCACCTAACCCAGTGCCTTGAGCATAGCAGGTGCTGAATAAATATTGATTAGCAGGTCATTTGAATTCATTCATTTATTGAAGTCCTTCAGCTATTATATGTTTGTTGTGTAAAGATCATGCATTAGGGTAACAAATACTATCATATATATTTTACAGATGAAGAAATGGAAACGAATAAACAATTAAGTGACTTGTCTATAGACTCACTATTCTTGAGTGTCAGAGCTGAGATTTATTTAAGGTTTTTCAATTCTAGTTTTAGCCAGCACTTTCCTCAAATAGAATATGCCTATCAGCTGTGCCCAATATACTTCCCTCTCCCATATCAACAAGACAAAGGAGTCCAGGTTGGGCAATACTAACCTTTGGACTGTGAAGATTCAGTTCTGTATATACTACAAGGTGTGTGACCCTAAATAATCCAAATGACTCAGGGTGTCTCCATGGTCTTCTCTGTGAAAAAGCAATTAATTTTTTCTTCTCCCTATTTTTGTGATGTCACAGAGAAAAATGAAACTCTTAATTCTTATTCAATCCTCTCAGCTTTTTATGTCTTTAGATTTTTAGCACATTTTATTTCTGTCTTAGCCTGATGTCATCTTTCTCAACCCAGTTCCTTTTTACTAACTCCTAAAGACATTGAGCCCTATTGTATCTTCTGTGCCAGTGTGAAATAGCAGAAAGAAATTGGTTTGGAATCCAGAAAATCTGGATCTTAGTTTTGGTCCTCTCATTGGTTAGTTATGTGACTTGGGCAAATTACCTCTTAACCTCATTTTGCTCATCTATAAATTAAAACTAACTGAGAATCTAACTTTCTATCATTCTAAAAAGGTAGTCTATTTCAACGCCCAGATAAGTGATGACTCTGAACTTTATATAGCTGGTCTATAGGCACCTGCAGTGTCCTTCATTAGATGAAAATATACCAATAATACCTTGTTCTCCTTAATGGAAAATCTGTATTATTTACCTTGCCTCTTGCCATGGATCACCACCACCATCGCCACCATGGACACCTGGTTCCCAAATCTTTTATTATCCTAGAATCTTCAGAAAAAGGAGGTTTTCAAGATTTTGGTTAAAGATGTTTCTATAGGCAAAGATTAACCATTCACTTTTCATATGTTCTCCTTCCTAATTTTTTTTCTATTTTCCTGCCATCTTATCCCTCCTTGTTAATCTCAACCTATCCCATAGAGCAATAATTAAATAAAAGGTAGGTTTTTGCTTCAGTAACCACATTCAGAGTTTTACAAAAAAAACTTTATAATATTTTTTTTATAATGACAGAAAAGACAGTGTTTGCCTTTGGCTTGCTTAATGCTCTTCCCAGTTTGGCTCCAGGCCTAAACAGGAAGAAACAAGAAACAAGATGATACTGTCAGAGAGAAGAAGAGCAGATTCCTTCCTCCCATCCAGATGATATAAGTAATGAGACTAATGTACCACTTATTAATTTTTTATCATATCTCCAGTTAAACTGAGATTCTTCATGTAAGAGCAATTGAAACTATTTCCAGCCTTGTGTGTAAACTTAATATACTGTCCTTAAGTAACCTCAGTGGGACAGATACAAGAATAAAGGTCTGTTTTTGCCTCGTTAAAAACCAGACATGGTCCTCCATTTTTCCTTTTCCCTCACATGACTGATGATAGTAACACTCATGAGAAATCATCCCCATGTATTCTTACTACTATGCTTCAGTTTTCAGGGTTTAATGAGTAATTTTAAGGTTGAAGTTAAGTAGATGGAATAGCTAGTTGTCAATATTAAAGATATTTTACTAAGAGACAATGATTTACATTTTTGTGTAACATAAAAATAGGTTTGTGACACTATATTGAATATCCTAAGACTAATATCCCAGATACTAATTATAACTATATATAGTTTATATATAGATTATATATTGGATTATAACTATTATTATATAGTTATAACTATATATAGCATATATAACTATATATACATACACATATAGTTTTGTATATAAATTTAACTATATATACAGATTATGACTAAATAATGATGAGTAGAAAGAAATATCATGAATTTTGGAGATTGGTGTAATATGCTCCATTCCTTTGTTCACTTTCACAGGTTAAATACCCATAAGGACTATGACTCCCCAAGTTCCAGTAAAAAAATATACTCTGGGCAAAAAAAATATATCCTGGGTAAAAATGTTACCAGAACAATGGAAATATAAAGATGAAAACTTGTAAATTCATTGGAAAATTGTTTCTTCATGGCAACTACTTGGAAAACAACTTGTAATCCTTATATCTCTCCAAATAGGAGTACTCATTCTATTCCTGTAGAAGTGAAACATGCTCCTTTCTTTATTCTATAACTAAGAAAAACAGATGTTGATTGTACAGCAAAGAGCAATGGATTCTCCTTCGTTCTCTCCCATTTGAAAAGAACTATCAGATGAAAGGTGAATAAGCTGAAATTTTGAATGCTTCCGTGGAGTTGTTCTTGGAATTTCTGAGGGGATAGAGCATAATTTCCCCTTTTTTTTGTTCTATCTCTGTCTTTTTCATACTGGCTAGGTTTGAAAAAGAAATTGAGATTGGCAAGCTTGATAGCTGCTCGTTTGCAAAACTTCATGGGTATCCTTAGCAGACGCAAGGAGATTAATAGTTTTCTCATAATTTGTTTACCTCAGGTATTTTTCCTTCATTTTTGAAGAGTACCAGTGATATCACAGATGATGCCTTGACTTGAATATATTGGATTTAAGTGAGGGAGAAATGAACAAAGTCATTCCTCTCTCTGAATCACCAAAGTTCAATGGCAAGACAAATGTCAATATGATTAGCAATGGCCTGGGATGCATTGGGTGACTTTTGCATCTTCAATACCTGACCAAACTAATCATCTTAATGGCCTTTGGAACAAATTGTTCTGATTTTCCCATTATGCTGGAGACATTCTTCATGTACTTGGGGTAGACATCTCCCTAACTCATCAATAGGTTTAAGGTTTGTTGGTTACCCTCAACCGTGTTTAGCCCATCTGCTGAGATGGTTTGTAGGATTATAGCCACTGAGCATGTTATAGCTTCTTGGAGCTTGGAGAATCGGGTGAATCTGATGGACACCAAAAGTGGATGAGCAGCAGTGAAAAAGGAGCAGCAAACCCTTCCACCAGAGGTACTATCTTCCTAAATACACCAAATGCTCTTTTTACCTCAGTATGAGTCTGATGAATGGATTGATGCCTGAAATGTATTTCAACTATTTGCTGAATTGAGTGTCTAGTTTAACTATAAACATAATATATTTTATGTAGTTGCTTATTACTTTTTTGTTTGTTTGTGTTGAAAGGTGATTTTCTCTTCTCCTTGGCTAAATTGATGTGTGTGTGTGTGTGTGTGTGTGTGTGTGTGTGTGTGTGTTTCTGTGAGCCTGAGTTCAGGCTTTAGGGGTTGACCTCCTTTTTTATTTCAGTCTCTTCATTTCTGGATATATCACATATTAAATTTTTTTTAATTATGAGGTTAACTTACCTTTCCTTTTAAAATTTTTAAAATTATTTTATAACCTTAAATATTTCCAATTGTATGTAAAAAAAGGCTTAACAACCTTATAAAAAGTTTTTTTTAAATAATAACTTTTTATTTTTCAAAATACATCCAAAAATTGTTTTCAACATTCACCCCTGCAAAACCATGTGTTCCAAATTTTTCTTTCTCCCTCTCCACCCTTCCCTTAGATAGCAATTCATCTTATACAGTTAACCTAACTTTCAATCTCTGTCTCTTTGTGTTTGTCCTCATGTTCTCATTCTTTTTTCTTTTTTTTTTTTCTTTCTCCTTTAAAATTTCTTTTTCTTCTCTGGATTTTGTCTTTCCTCATTAGAGTATGTTCCTTGAAAGTAGGCATTATCTTTATTTCTACTTATATTTGTATCCCCTGTGCTTAGCACAATTCCTAGAACATATTAAGTTCTTAATAAATGGTTGGTGATTTGAAAGACTTGACTAACATAATGACCAGCCACAATTCCAGACAAATAAAGATGAAATGAAAAGTGATGGACTCAGAGTAGAGATTGAGACTTTTTTTTTTGACATAAGCAATACAGAAATTTATTCTGCTTGATTATACTTATTTATAACAGTATTTTGTATTTCTTAGCCAAAAGAGGTAGGAAGGAGACAACACAAATCTAAATAAATAAGATAAAATTTAATTTAAAAAATAAGTCCATGTTGAATTTCCTTGGTCCATCTTTTTCCTTCTTTCTTCCCCTCCTCTCTCCTCTACATTTTCTTTTCTCTTCCATCTGTCTTTTCTCTTTCCCCCTCTCTCTCTCCCTCCTTTCCTTTCTCTACCAATCTCTATTTAACTTTCTGCTTCTCTTTCTCTTTCTTTTCTTTTTTCCTTACTACCCAGCCCCATTTCTCTAGTGATATCCATTACAGATTCTCTCAGATTTCTTCAATTTCTACTGAAAGAGCATGGCAATTTCTTCCCTATACATTACATCATGAAATTGAATAGTCTCATGATGGGGTTAGCAAGGACAAAAATTTCTAATTTCACATGCTATACCCACCAGAAACAGACTTATTAAGCATAAATCTTCTCATTGCTAGCCTGAAGCTAATGATGAATTACCTACCTTGGATTTCAGTTCCAGTGAACCAGACTATAAGACTGAAATATTTCATCATAAAAAGGAACTGGAATTCACCTGATTTGTGTGTGTAATGAGTGTAATCAGCAATAACCTGAATATTATCTCTATACAAGGTATGGACATCTCCTAGAAATGGAGGTTACTATGTAGCCAACCCTCCGACTTCAGTTCAATTTCCCACTTCCCCTGGAGACCTTTACAATCTTCCAGATTTATAGTGTTTTCTTAAGGTTTAGGAATATCATCTACTGAGAATTTTACACTGGTATTGTTAGATTTCAGTCACTGGGGCACAGCCAGAAGCAACATATTGAGAGAAGGGAGAGAGAAATGCAGCTCCTTAGGTACAACCAAGAGAATCTGAGAGATTATAATGCAAGTAAATACCCTGAGATTAATATGTCCTTGTTCATGGTATTTTCCTCACAGGTCCAAGAACCCTATACATATATGTGATGCACACTTCACATATTAGTCTATGTTCTTCCCCTATAGAAAAAATGCCATGGTTTGCAATGGATACAAAAGGTGAAAAGTACTTTTTAGATGTAGAGGAAATGATATCCCATTTTATTTTATTTTTTATAGCTTTTTATTGACAAACATATTCATGGGTAATTGTTCAACATTGAGCCTTGCAAAAACTTTTGTTCCAACTTTTCCCCTTCTTCCCCCCACCCTTACTCTAGATAGCAGATAATCCCATACATGTTAAATACAATATATGTATACATATTTATACAGTTGTCTTGCTACACAAGAAAATCAGATTTAGAAAGAAGGTAAACATAACCTGGGAAGAAAAACAAAGCAAACAATAACAGAAAGAGTGTAAATGCTATGTTGTGGTCCACACTCATTTTCCAGTGTTCTTTTGCTGGGTGTAGCTGGTTATGTTCATTACTGATCAATTGGAACTGATTTGGATCCTCTCATTGTTGAAAATAGCCACTTCCATCAGAATTGATCCTCATATACTATTGTTGAATGATCTCCTGGTTCTACTCATTTCACTTAGCAATGATATCCTATTTTAAAAGATAAAAACACTTTATCAATGGTATTGAAGTACTTAACCTCCTTTGAATCATCCTCCAACTTACCTCCATTAGGTATCAATATAATTCTACCTGGGAGTCCCACTGAAAGAGAATTTTGACTTTGAGATTGCTAGAGTTAATCCCCTTCCCACTGGACCTGCACAGTATAAATGATTCACAGTTTACCTTGGATGGAGGGAAGATCTACTTAGCTCCTCCAACAACATGGCTCAGTGCCTAGCTGTTTCTCCCTCAGATAGGATGATATCATTGCTTCTCTTCTCTCCAAGAACATTGGTTCCAGAACATATTCTCCTCTTGGAGACTTGGTCTAAGAGTTCTTATTGTTCTGCATTTGCAGACAACTACTTCTAGCGCTAGAGCCTCATTTTCCAGGGCCATAAGTCTATTCTTCTCCAGGAACACCTTGGACACTCTTCAATCAGTTCTTTTTGGCTGACATCTCTAGAGCTGAAAGACTGATTCTATCATTGCCTCCTTAAAAACTGCTATCTCTGGTCCAGAAGATTTACCTGGGGGTAGGAGTAGGAAGGGACTATATAAATGCATAAATTTTATCCCCTCTCTTCCTCAGGGATCCAAGTCTAGTTTCTAATGTATTATCTCCTTCTCAGCTTCAGTTCTCTAATCTCCTATCAATACCATCTGCTTCCCTTTATATACCCACACCTAAGGATACAGCTTAGATCTGTAAATAGCTATGGCTCAAACATTTTCAGTTAGCTATCAGTGGCTCAACAAGTACCCAGAGCAAGAATTCTCTCTACACGCCATGAAGGATATATCCTTAGTCATACCAATGTGGCATCAATAAGGAGACCCTTACCTTCCACAAAAAGATGTTTTCAAATGCAAAATAAAGATTTCATGCTTTAATCTCATCAAATAGACCAGGCTACTAGTCCTATCAAAGAAACATCATTGGTCACCTCAGTAAGGTTGATTGCATCAATATAGGCAGACTTCTAACTACTCCTGGTCACCCTTTCTACATGTGTTTCTGTTTCCCACAATTGGTCTTTTTGAGAGCATGGGAGATATATATGGAGATATACATACACACACACATCTCCACATATATATATATATATATATATATATATATATATATATATATATATGTATATATATATGTATACACACACACATCTCCACATATATATATATGTATACACACACACACACACACACACACACACACACACATATATATATATATATATTTACCGACTTACTACTCATAGGCATCAGCACTTTAAGTGTGATTTGACTCAAGTGGAAACTTGGAATTAGGAAATGGATGGCATTTGTCTCTGACAGATCTGGGCTAACAGACTTTCAGACCAATTATGTATAATAATGAGATGTTCCTTTTCTGCAGAGCATATGACTGTGATCCTAAGGTGATTTCAGTCATTGGGGCAATTTCCATGGTGGAGTGGGGAAGTCAGCTCCCTAGGAACATCCAAGAGATTTTGTGGTTCAGTTATCTCTGACTCTTCATGACCCCATTTGGGGTTCTCTTGGCAAAGGAACTGGAATGATTTGCATTTCTTTCTCCAGCCCATTTTACAGATTAAAAAAAAAAAACACAAAAAACTGAGGCAGAGTTAAGTGACTTGCTCAGGGTCATACAACCTGGTGTCTTAAATCAAATTTTAACTCAGCTGCCACACCCATTAATTAATAAATAAAGAAAAGTAAGGGCAGCTAGGTACAATGGGTAGAGAGCCAGTCCTGGACTCAGGAGGTTATGAGTTTAAGTCCAGTCTCAGATACCCAATACTTCTTAGCTATGTGACCCTAGGCAGGCATTTTAATCCCAATTGCCTTTCCAAGAAAAAAAAAATTGTCTAAATAAAAAAACTATAAGACAAGTAAGAAATGAAATGCCATTATGTATGGAAGACTGATATTTTCTCCACTGGTCCAAAAGTTCTAAACATGTATGTCCATATTCCTCTCCTATGAGAAAAACAACATAATTTTCAAAAGATACGAAAAGATGAAGAGTACCCTTTAAAACTTTAGACATAGATGAATTGGTGACCTATTTAAGATATAAAAGCATTTAGTCAATATTACTGAAAAAAATCAGGGAATGACTTTTTTATGGGCAATCGGAGTCTGATTCCTCAAAGTCCAACAAAGATGTGCACATCCACCCTTGCTAATTTGATAGTAAGTGGAGGTATAGGCAGCTAGGATAGAGCTTCATGATTGGAATATAGAAAACCACTGTAAATTTTTCAATAATCTCTATACAAATATATCTTAAATGGTTTGTTTAAATGGTTAAATGATTTGTTTCCTTCAAGAAAAAATAATCAGTACCAACCATATTTAATAATGCTATCGGAATCAGGCGGAGATAGTATCATAAAGATGATTCATTCATCAGAAGGGAGAGTGAAAAGAGTTAGCAGTGAATCACTTAAACATATTCAGTCACAGAACTGATATCTGCTTGCAGAGCAGAAAAGAAATATCTTAATGATGCCATGTTCTTTGAGGCTTCTATTCAGTTTCAACTGCAGAATTGAAAAAGTTCACACCTCAGTTGTGAAATGATCCAACCATTCTGGAGAGCAATTTGGAATTATGCCCAAAGGGCTATAAAACTATGCATACCCTTTGACCTAGAAGTGCCACTACTGGATCTGTATCCCAAGGAAATCATAAAGGAAGGAAAAGACCCACATGTGCAAAAATATTTGTAGCAGGTCTTTTGTGGTAGCAAAAAATTGGAAAATGAGTAGATACCCATCAATAGGGCAATGGATGAATAAGTTATGGTATACGAAAGTAATGGAATAACATTGTTATATAAAAATGATGAATAAGCTGATTTTAGAAAGGCCTGGAAAGATTTACATGAACTAATGCTAAATAAAACAAACAGAACCAGAAATACACAGTAACAGCAAGATTGTGTGATAATCAACTATGAAAGAATTGGTTCTTCTTAGCAGTTCAGTGATCCAAGGCAATTCCAATAAACTTTGGATAGAAAATGCCATCTGCATCCAGAAAGAACTATGGAGATTGAATGTAAATCAACACATGCTATGTTCACTTTTTTCTGTTTATTTTTTCTCTCATGGTTTTTTCCTTCTTTCTGATTTTTGTCCTCCAACATGATTCATAAAGAAATGTGTATTTTAAAAATTTAATATACATGTAAAAAATTAACTATCTCAACTGAGTGAAAATTTTTAAAGTTTTTAAGTAAATGGAATTTAAGTTTAATTTAATTAACATTTATTATATTCTTAAAAATAAAAGAAATCACCCTTCTCTCTAACTAGACAAACCTTTTACCCAGGTGATTCTATTCCATTCTATCTTTTTCCAGTAGACTCCTTTTATTCTTATTTCTAGACTCTTATTTTTTATTTCTCCTTGTGTACTAGCTGCTTTGCTACTGCCTACAAACATGCCCATCTCTTCCCCCATCCTCAAAAAACAAACAAAAACTTTATCTGATCCATTCATCCAGCTAGCTATTGTCCTACATCCATTCTCCCTTTTATGACTAATTATTCCTGACATAATTATTCAAAAAAAATCGTGATTCAGTAACAACAAGATTATGTGACCATTGACTGTGATGGACTTGAAACTTCTCAACAATGCAGTGATTCAAGGCAATTATAATAGAATTGGGATGGAAAATGCCAATTGTATCTTGAGAGAGAACTATGGAAACTGGATGTGGATTCAAACAAAGTATTTTCACCTTTTTGTTTGCTTGCTTTTTCTTTCTCATGTTTTTTTTTTTTTTTTTCTCTTTTGGTCTACTTTTCATGAACAACAACAGTATGGAAATATGTTTAAAAGGACTGCACATATTTAACATATATTTAACCTATATCTGGTAAGTGAGGGAGGGAGAAAATATTGGAATTCAAAGCTTTACAAAAATGAGCATTAAAAACTGACTTTACAGGTATTTGGAAAAAATAAAATATTATTCATGAAAAAAATAACAAATGCCAAATTCAATGGCCTTCATCATTCTTGACTTCTCTGTAGTCTTTGTCACTATAGTTACTCCCTTCTCCTTGATATTCTCCTAAGTTTTTTCACGATACTACTCTTTTCTGCTTCTCATTTTACCTGTCAGATCATTTCCTCTCAGTCTTTCTTCTGGATCATCAGTGAATAGTGGGAGGAGGAAATGTAGGTGTTATAAAAATAAATGATAACAGTAGCTTATGTCTTCAGACTCATAAACCTGGATATGTGCCTCATTTAGAAAAAGCACACACATATCCAATTATAGTTCTGAAAGAAGGATCAAAAAATAGAACTAACAGAATGGCCTTCTATGTCCCAAAATGGGAGCCAGAATTGGAAAAAGGAGAGAGAAACATTGTGAACTTCATTGTTGAGAGAAACATTGTTCTGCTTCTGCCTTGTTCTTCTCATCCTGAAAGGCTCAACATGTACCTGAAGGGCTCATTTGTCTGACCTGAATTATTACCGTGCCATCTACTGCCACTGCTACCCCCGTTCTTGTGATCTGAAGCCAAAATCTTTCATTTGCCTCAAAATCCTTGGTAATTAATGGAGATTGGGAAGCAGTTATGATGAATGACTTTCTGTCAACATGTAAACCACAATCTCAGATCCTTGCTCTATTATCATGGAAGAGGCAGTTAGAAAACAGGAATAGGAACTCCTTTTCCCCATATGATATGGGGGGGTTGGGAAAGATGCTGCAGAGGTTCGGAAATAGGACCTGAAGGAGGAGAATGGCAGACAAACATTACAGACTTTTCAATTTCAGTGTTCCCCAGCCCTGTTTATATTTTTCATCTAGACAAAAATAATTAAAAGCTTCAAGCAAGATATCCATCTGTTCATGATTTTCTATCAGTGTAACAACCTGGAGTCAGAACAGAATGGCCCTGCATGTCTCTGGGTTAAGTGCTATCTTTAAAAAAATGTGACATCAAAGGTATCGACATGCTCCACTTCTCAATTAATTCCACTATTAGAGATTCTTTTCTTTGCTTTATGACTTTCCCCCGTTTTGAAATGTAGTTTTCCCCGACAGGGGTTTGCTGGAGCTGGCTCACAGGAGCTTTTGAGAGCCAAATGCCAAAAAATTTCAGGTTGAGCACTTATGCCTCAAAAGCCAACAATAATACAAATCTGAGCTTGGTTTATTATTGCTGGTTGTCTAGACAGAAGAAAATGGCAGATAAAATGTTAGTAATGCATTTAGACTTAAAAGTGTGTCTTGTCATGGCTCTTTTCAAGAATGAGGTGATGTAGGTCAATTCGGATAGACTTAGGGTGGAAAGAGCCATGTGTGGGAATTGAATGTGGATCACAACATAGTATTTTCATATTTTTGTTATTTGCTTTTTTTTTCTTTCTTATTCTTTTTCCTTTTTGATCTGGTTTTTCTTGTGCAGTATGATAAATGTGGAAATATGTATGGAATTACATACATTGAGCATACTATGTAGGGCAAGGGGTGAGGGAAAAGAATTTGGAACATAAGATTTTGTAAGAATGAATGTTGAAAACTATCTTTGCATATATTTTGAAAAATAAAAAGTTATTTTTAAAAAGTGTCTGTGTATATTTTCTTTGAGGAACAATTGTTAAACATTTACCAGCACCACCTCCGCCTTTTTTGATTCATTTACATCTTAATATGTTTTAGATTCTTTTTTCTGAAAGTAGATTTTGATAGGCAAGAGAGTAAAGAGAAGAAGAATTTGTAAACCTAATGTGAAAGATTAAGATTGGGGTTAAAAGAAGACCACTAAGGGAGCAAGAAAATCCCCTAAAAGAAGTCAAAGAAGCGCTTATACCTCATTTTTGCAATCATGTCATACAAATGCAATCCTAGGTTCTTTGAGGTTCTTAGGAGGGATGGATATTTATTCACATCAATATTTTAAGTTAATCTTTTTACAAAATGACCCCAAGAAAAGATTGCATAGCTTTTCTTTTGTTTTGATTAGTATCCTTTCCAATGGACTAGATGTTCACTAAAGTCTACTAACTCTAAATCCTATGACACTATGATTTTCACAATTTGACATTATCTATGTTGTATTGTATTTTTGTTTTGATAAATATTTTCCAATTATATTTTAATCTGGTTTAAACCTGACTGGGGAAAACTGGAGGTCTAAAAGAAAAAACATTGAATTTAATATCTAAAGACCTGGATACAGTATGTTATATGGCTATACTTTTTTACTAACTCTATGACTGTGTTCAAGTTACTTCATCAAGCCTCAATTTTTTCATCTCTCAAATGGGGATAATAATATCCCCCTCCTCATTTCATAGGGATATTTTGAGGAAATCACTTTGTGAATTGTAAAATATTTCATAAAAATGACCTGTTATTCTATTGCTTCACCAAATTTCTACTCTGGTAAATTATCATAGTGTAGAAGTGACCCTTCTTGAAAATTATGCCAGAAGGGGCACTAGGTGGCAAAATGAATAGAATATCAGCCCTGGAGTCAAGAAGACCTCATTCAAATCTGGTCTCAGACACATTAGTTGTGAGCAAGTTTGGGCTCTGGGCCAATCACTTAACCCTGATTGCTTAAAAAAAAAAAAAAAAGCCAATAAAAGACAAGATCTAAAAGGTCCTATCAAGTTGGAAAGAAAAACTTCAAGTACAGAACTGCCAATGAAATCTTGTTTTAGAGGAGCATCCTGCTAAGGTTTATTGATGCTCACTAGCAGAGGATTATCTACAAACTGTTAAAGGGTTTTATCCACCACAAGTTATTGAAACATCACCTAATATTTCGCTTTTTTCAACAATTCACTGATTCAAGACAACTCCAATAGACTTGGGATGGAAAATGCCATCTGTATCCAGAAACAGAATCATGGAGACTAAATGTGGATTGAAGCACAATATTTCCACCTTTTGGGGGGGGAGGGGCTGGCTTTTCCTTTCTCATGTTTTTTTTTTTTTTTCCCTTCCCCTTTTGGTCTAATTTTTCTTGAACAAATGACTAATATGGGAATATGTTAAAAAGGATTGCACATATTGTAATGCCAAGAGAAACTGAGATAAGACAGAGTTTAGGTTTTTAATATTTTATTAATGGAGAATTTGTACTAGCCAAAACTAGCTGACTGAATGGGACTCTTGTCTCAAAGCATCCAGCAGCCAGTAATTAATTCCAGAGACTTTTATAGGGCTCCAGCTATCAGGGAAACAAAGCCAAAGGGGGGCAGAATACTGGGTGAGTAGAGGAGCCACAATTTTAAGAAAGGATCATAATTCAGTTCTGACAGGTTGAGGGTTAAGAAGGAGGTACAGGAGACAAAGAATATAGGGACAGGAGATAGTAAGCAATACCTAGACAGTTGAGATAAGCCATGACTCTTTGGAATATGAGAGTGGCCAGGGCTAATGGGATAAGGAAAAGAGGGATGATTATAATATTTTAATTCAGAGTATAGCATAATAATTCAGGGAAACTGAGGGATTACAATAATTAACCTTTATCAGATTGCTTGCTGTTTTGGGAAGTAAGGAAGGAAGAGAGAAAACTTTGGAATGTAAAGTGGTCAGAGAATGCTACTGCTTCTTGGTCTCCTTGTATTGCTATCATCCTCTCACATGAAGGAATCTATTCTGCTGCTCAGAATTAGATACCCAGCGGTTTGTTCCCATAACAACTCACAGATGAAATCATAGATCCTTGAAGTATAAAATATTGCATTAGATCTATGAGATGGAATTGATCTTTTGCCCCAATCTCTTTCCCTCTATCCAATGATGAGCTGGTAGTGAGACTATTAAGGTACCCATATTCAGGATAGCTTTTAAGTGACTTTTAAAGAGCAAGTATAGAATTGCAGTACAGTCACAAACATGCGTCTGTACCTCTCCTTTTCCCTGAAGAGGACATGATACCAGCTGTGGTAGGAAAGCATTCCTTTTCATTATTAATACTGCTATTTCAAGGGCTAGCAAAGGATTCCTTATCTGTATAAGATGAGAATCCAGATTAAAAACCCAAATAAAATTATTATTTTGAAAGATGAAATTCTAACCTATTAAATAGAAATGATGTCAAAGAATATTGATTCTTAGTGAATCACACTCAGGCATTACCCCTTTATATCTTTTCTTCCAATACTGCATAGGTACTGGATGCAAGGAAAGCAAGTGATTGTAATTCTAGAGGTAAGGAAGGTGAGGTGGGGCAGGAGTAGACTATAGCAAAGTTTCTTAAATTGTGGTTCTCAACTCCACATGGGGTAAACTAAACATGAGGGGCATGGAAAAATTGGCAACAGTAAAATGTATTAAATATCGGGCCAAGATTTAGTTCCTTGTGCAAAACTAAACTAACACATCCATCTAATTGGTATGCAAATTTGCTTTCATCTTTAATAAATGGTAAAATTATATGTATACCAAAGAAATATTTTAAAATAAATCTAAATTTTTTTATTAGTAAATGTTTGATTTGTGTGCCTATTTTATATATTTATATGCCTAGGGTTGTGTAAAAATTTTTCAGATGAAAAGGGGTTATAAGTAGAAAAAGTTTAAGAAGCCTTAAACTTCCACTCCTTTTTTGAGCCAAAGTTCCTTTCACATTTGTCTGTGCTCTCTTTCACTTTTCATCATTCCTAAACAGCCACTCACTATAACTACTCTCACAGTAAACTACTCTCCACTCTCTGATAGGATGCAAATCCACAAGCAGAGCATATATACTCATAGCAACAATTAACTCTTTGAAATTTATATGTTCACAGAACCCAGATCACCTTCCAGGTTATCAAGCAACACACCTTAATCAGAAACCTATAATCTACATCATTTTGATCCTGAAATCTATTACCCCCACCATCAACTTGCTCCTAAAGGAGAGTTTACCTGAGGTAAACTAGTACCTCTCTCTACCCCACCTTCCTCCACCACTACCAAAACAGAATCAAAAAGAGAGGACTGTGGGAACTGAGAGTAGACCATACCATAGCATTGTCACTCTTTCTATTATTTGCTTGCATTTTGTTTTCTTTCTCAATTTTTTTTCTTCTTGATCCAATTTTTCTTGTGCAGCAAGATAACTATAAATATGTATACATATATTGGACTTGACATATATTTAACATGTGTTAGGTTACCTACTGTCCAGGGTAGGGGATGAGGGGAAGGAAGGGAAAATTTGGAACACAAGTTTTGCAAGGGTCAGTGTTGAAAAATTATCCATGCATATGTTTTGTAAATAAAAAACTTTAACAAATAAATTTTTAAAAAAACAGAAATCAAGAGGTCTTCAGATCTCAGTCACAATTGTAGGCTGTACTAGAAAGAATCTGATTTTGGAACTTCTTTCTCATTGTTGATTCCATCCAGCCATAAGTTATGTAAGAGATATTAATAACCAGGTGACAATCCTACTCCAGCAACACACATCCTCATGTCACTCTCTTGAACCCTTCGGTCCTGACATTTGCCTGCCCTTACTTTATTCTTTAACACTCCTAAATAGTCACTCACAACAACCATTCTTATTCCAAACCACTCTCTACTCTTTAATATGCCAAAAATTCACAACCAGAACTCTCTTTCTTAGCAACTATAGTATAGGAATGCTGTATCAAATTAAGGCACCAAATAACACTAAATACTTGTGCCCAGACAATGGATACCAGATCACTTCGTGGCATATTCATGAAATTGTCATTTTTCCCACCTTCAGTTTTCCCCTCCCAGGTTCACTTTCTATGGATATAAAATAACTCAAATGATAATCCCCCTGTCATTTTTGAGGTGGACATGCTTACAGCTCCCAGACCTCCTTGTATGCCAATGGTGTTAAAGTCACAGAGAAATGAGGGTCACTAAACCATATGTAAGGATCCATGAAAGTTGTATGTTAAATAACATGTTAGCATTATCTGTGTTTTGTAATATTTTTATTTTATTAAATAAAATTCAAGAGCCCCTCCCACCCCATCACTGCTTTGTCATGGCAGAGAGGCTTAAGTAGCACAATGAAACTATGAGCTATACCATGCAGAGCTATCCCAAAGTGAAAAAGCTGACTCGAAGCGTAACATCAAAAATACTGAAAATTGGCTACTGGTCCCATCACTTTTTGTTGGAGGGAGAAGAAATGGAAACAGTTTTTTGGGCTCAAACATCAAAGCTTTTTTTCATAAACAATGAATGGTAATGAGAATTGGACTCTAAGCAAAGTTGAACACCACAAAATTGATTCTTTCAAATTGTGGTATTGTAGAAGATTATTGAAAGTCCCTTGGACAGCAAAGTCAAATCATTCAGTACTTAAAGAAACTAATTCAGTATACATGTTTACCTTATATTGGATTGCTTTCTGTCTTGGGGAGGGGGAGAAATATTTGGAACACAAGGTTTTGCAAAGGAGAATGTTGAAAACTATCTTTGCATATCTTTAGAAAAATAAAATACTATTTAAAAAAGAAACCAATTCAAGCTGTTTACTGGAAAGTCAAATACTGAAGTTGAAGCTTAAATACTTTGGACACATAGGGAGAAGATGGGAATTATTGGAAAAGACCCTGGTGTTAAGAAAGATTGAAAACAAAAAGAAAGGAGATGGTGGAGAAGATGGATAGATGGTATTATGAAAACAACAACCATTAACTTAGATGGGATTTGAGCAAGATAGTGGAGGATATGAGGGTGTTCATGGGGTCTTGAAAAATCAGACATGATTAAACAATGACTACAAAATGAGAAGTCATTTTTGAGGGTTGTGGGTGAAATCCTAAGGTTTTATGTTTGACACTTCTACCTAGTCTATCAACCAAAAGATACCATTCCTGAGTTTCTCTCCTGATGTTTCTTGATTTTACACACACACACACACACACACACACACACACACACACACACTCTTGAAGCCATCTATGCAATGGCGGGAAAAAACGGAAATATTCCTATAAAGGGTCAATACTTTTGTCTTTCTTACTCTCTCAATCCTGTAGTCGGTCAGTTAACAAGCATTTGCTGAGCAGCCACTATGTGCCAGACTCTGTCCTAAGGCAGAAGATCAAAGAAAGGCAAAAAATAGCCTTTGTCTTTAAGGATCACACATTCTGATGGGGGAGAGATGAAATAACTACTTACATATAGAATATATACAGTAAACATGGAAAGTAAACTCAAAGGGAAAACACTAGCAAGGCAGTAAGGAAGAAGAATCTTTCTAAGGCTTCTTGCAGAAGATAGGATTTAAGGAATCTTCAAAGAAACCAGAAAAATCAGGAGCAGAAATGATTTCTCAACTTTCCTTATTGAGACACTGTGCTTCTCTTTGTTGTAGGCAATAAACATGTAATACATGCTTGTTGATTCACTGACTGTTTTTGCTATGGATAATCCAACCCTCCAAGGGCATTCAGAGTGCTATATCAGGAAAAGTCAGGAGGTGGCAGGCTAGGTTCAAGCTACTTTAACTCCCCTGGTGTGTAGGAAGAAACAGTCTAGTCCGGTGGCTTGCTCTATCAAATTAAAGCATCAAATACCTTCAGATACTTGTGCCCAGGCACTGGATACCAGGGCACCAAATAACTTCAGATACTTGTGCCCAGGCACTGGGTACCAGACCATTTCTTGGAGTATTCATGAAATTCTCATTTTTTTCCCACCTTCAGTTTTTCCCTCCCAGGTTCACTTTCTATGGATATAAAATAATTCAAGTGATAACCCATAAATCTCTTAAGCTTCAGTCCCCATTCCAATGAAATTCCAATCTCTATCCTAGCTTCATGCAATCCTGAAAAATTAATCAACTATAAGTTAAACTACATTTTGTAGGAAGAAAGAAGGGAAAGGATATATGGCATACCATGGTGATATAAAAATAAAAAATTTTAAATAAAATTTTAAATAAAATAAATACATTTTTAAAAATAAATAAAAAATAATTTTTTAAAAAAAGAATACATTTTGTAAAGCAAAATAAAAACTAAGTACAGGGTTAGAAATTCACAGTGGCTTTCTCATTTTTTCTGAATTATTTATCTTTAGAGTCAATCTGAGACATGGCTTGGATATATGTGCTTGACTCCAAGGGGAACCATTGTTGAATTGCAGTTACCTAAAAAATTGGGGGTGCCTAAACCCTCAGCAAGGTCACATAGATTGAATGATTAGGTTAGCTAATTGTTGACTTGGAAAGTTTCCTATTCAGAGGATGAAGTTCAGGACAGATCAGATCCAATTAGAGGGGGGAACTTGGAAGATCTCAAGTAATAAAGGCAGTCAATGGAGGTGTCCTGGACAGCAAACCTGCCTAAAACCTAATGGATACAATCAGGCAGACAATGCAATTTGATCCAGTCTGGCCAGGAAGAGAGGCACAGTATTAAGTAGAGTGCCTTTAGGAAGGAACAACCTGATACCTGATCTGCCAAGGTTTAGACATATCCTGCCCCTATATGGCTTATCTCTCTTTTTCTTTGATCTTTCTTTCTTGTTTCCTCTATCCTCTCTACTTCCTCATGGTCTTCTTGGAAATTCTGTAGACAGAAAAATCATTCTGAAAATATTTCTTGTGAAGAGACCAAAAAACAGCAGAACTCTAAAAGTTAAACACACACAAAAGATGACTTCCTCAATATCATCTGGGCTCTGAAGTTTATAAAAAGGGAAATGACCAAGTGATATAGTCACAGACTGCAGTCATTAAACATGCAAAGGTTTTCATGTAAAAACAATATATGATCCCTTATGAGAGATTTAAGGAACAAAATAAGAGTTACTACCTCTAAGTGAATAAGATAACATAGAGGGGAAAGAGCATACAGATATGCAGTCACCCAGAATCAGAGGCAAATAGAACTGAGAAATTACATACATTCCAGACAGACCCTGATATAGAAAGATTGTCATTCAAGGGAAGAAGCAGCTTCAAGAAATGTGGCCTCTGGTAATTAAGAGTCAGGATGTGAACCCAGATAAGGACCCAGATGAGCAAACAACCAAGCAGAGATGCCCTGTGAAGAGCAAACCCAGCCTGGTGGTGAAGCAGCCTACCGAGCAAAAGACATTGTAGTCAAAAGAACTCTAGGAAAAAAGATTTCTAGAACTTGAAATACTGAGAGTTGAGTTGCCCTTGCCACACATTTCTTACACATATCCTAATAACCATCATCCTCTCTTAGTCTTATTTAAGTTTTTCCACCAACTATATGTGTATTGTGGGAGAATGTGCCCCAAGTTTATAAAAATAATGTTTTATAGAAATTATTTTTTACTATACTATCTTAGGGAATGATTTTGTTGAGAGCTAATTGCCTCTACTGGCTGATTAATAAGAAACATAAGGGTAAGAAGTGCTGAATTATGTTGTTGGGAGTCATACAAGACTACCCAGAACCTAAGACAAAAATTGTCATTCAAGGGAAGCACACCAGGAATTATCTTACAACCACCTTTCTGAAAACATGCAATATTTTAAAAGTTTATTTTGCTTCATTATCATTTTCTCCAACATTTTCTTATAAACAGAAAAATAAATTAAGATCTAATTTGTAGTATTTGCTGATTTCTAAGATGCAAATGTTCAAACGGAAAGTGTAATCACTGACTCTCTTGATCAAGTCCTAGCTGGCTCCAGAATGTCTGAACAAATTATACTGAGGTTTATACTGAGATATCAGTTTTTTGTTTTTTTCCTGAAACCAAGTTTCAGCAGGGAAGAAGGAATTGGCCATGAAACTGGAGAAGTAATTATTATCTTATTCTAATTTCTGACTTAGGATCTGTGCTGTAACTATCTACTGGAGAAGAAATTCATAGAGTTAATTGATAAACTAATTTATATGTAAGTGTCCTTGATTTCTAGAAGATTTGATAATTCTTTATTGGAAATATTAGAGAAGGGATTAAAATCTTACCCAAAAATTGGAGGTCCCTTCCAATATGGGGATTCAATGATTCTAAGCCTTCTCTTGTATTCATTTCTAAATTTCAACTAACTCCTACCTCACCTGCAACAAATATTTACTAACTGTATGTCTCTGCACAATTCAGTTTACCTCCAACTGTCTCAGTTTCCTCATCTGCATAGTAGGGAAAACAATAGGGCTTTCCTCACAGGGTGGTTGTGAGAATAAATTGAGTTAGCATATGTAAACCACTCTGCAAAACTTAAAATATTATTATTCTTATTTCATACCAGAAAGAACAATATAAACAGTCATATTGTAAATATTGAAAATATTAGAGATCAACTTGCAAAATGTTCGTCTATAACAATAGTAACGGTCCTTGGATCACAACAGGTCATAGTGGATCTAACCTGAGTTTAAGTTTCAAATCTCACTTATTAGTTTTTAAAACCTAAGCAAGTCTTCTCATTTAAAAATTCAGGATGCTATCTTGTGAAAATCAAATAGTACTTGTGGGAGTAAACTGTAACAAGTTTTCTGAAACCTAAATTTTTTTGAGAATTTTCTGGGAGACTAAGGAATTAGGCTTGTGATCCTGCTTCCATGATCACACATGTGATTTGTGAGCTTCAAGACCAAACTTGTATCTCGTATGCCACCTTAACTCTCAGCAATATGAAACCTGTGATTTCATTGTATATGGCACTCCCAAATAAGGGAAACTTCCTCTACCAATTTGGTACCATCTCTGCAATATATATAGTCTAGGACAGTGTCATATCCTAGAGCAATGAGTGCTTAAGTTACTTGCCCCGCATGTATCAATCAGTATGTGTCAGAGACAAAATTTGGACCCATTTCCTAGGCCAGTGTTTCACCATCTTGCAATGATATTCCTTTAATATATTTTCTTAAACTGGAAAGTCAAATATCTATAATGAACAGTTAAACTCAATGAAGACAAAAGGCCTGACTTCATCCAGAAAAGAATTAAACCAGAGCTTGAGGGAATATTGAAAACATTTAAATTCAGGTGTGTGGCTGTAGATCAGCCACAAATAAAGGAACTGTGCGGGTGTAAGCAAGGAGCAGAACCTCCCAATGATTGTACAGTTGCCAGTCATTCCACAGTCTTGGATCATTTCCCTGATTGATGATCGGAAGTGTTTCAGTCTCCAAATGACCGGATTTCATAGAATTTCTGGGGGTAGGAATAAGAATAGGCTGAGAATATACCCAAAGAGTTAGGAGTTAAGGCAGTGGAAGGAGGGGACAAAACTGTATATAAGGATAAATAGTACATTAGGAGATTCACTATTATTTCCTCTGTAGCTCAGTATCAGCATCTGCTCAAAGGAAGGAAGACTTAGGTGGAAAGGGGACCTCCAGGAGGAGCAAAAGGGGAGCACAGGAAACTGAGGAGAGTCTTGGAAGTTATTCTGGTGGTTAGGTAAGTTATCTCAGTGTTGGGAGTACTGGAAGAAATACCAGAAAGGAACCAACCTATTGAAATCTGACTTGGATTCAGAGCTTAATGCATCTTTGCTCAGTTTTGGATTTGGTAAACAAGGTAATCCCAGCAGCTAGCTATCCTATATCCTCTATCCTACCTTGGGATTGGCTGAAGTTCAAATATATGTGGGTAAAAACTAGTTTATTAGCTTCAGAAGAGGCCTGTCAATGCAACACCTACCTCTGCAAGCTTTATCTGGCCCTGGGATACAATAGCAAATATTCTTTTCCCTGAATTGACTTGGGGATATGGAATAGATGATGTGTATGGGGAGTGAATTTCTTCTTGCACAATAAGGAAAAATTGCTAGAGAAACAAAGCTATATTTTAGCTTTATCTACTTTTAGGATCATAAGTATTATTACTGAATGAAACCTAAGTCTTCTAATCTACTACATTTCACAGATGAGGAAACTAAAACTCAGAAAATCAGAATGACTTTCCCCAAATAAGAAAAATAATATCAGAACAAATACCAGAAACTACAGTGTGTAGACAATAAGCCAGTATTTTTTCCAAACACTTAGCAGTTTCTCAATATGCAGTGAAGTTTGGAACTGGTTTCCCTATTCTTGGAGATATTGCTCAGATTTTGGAAAGGTAAATCCATTTGCTACAAGTGAAAGGGGAAAAAAAATAAAGACTATCCTCAAAGAAACTTGCTGCATGCATTACCTGGAGCTTTGGAATTTATGATCCCAAGTTCATATTTTCACTAGACTATGATTGTAATCTTGCTGAAAAGAAGTGTGCTTGTATGAATTTATGTTATCCTTGGCTTCTACCTTGAGGTTGTTGTCATTTATGTTCTAAGGGAATACTTGAATTCTTTCCCTATAGAAAAAGTTTTAACTTCATTTATTTAACTAACTTACAACTCTAGTCCTTGTCAGCTCCAGAAGAAAGATGTTTTCTAAGGCCTCTTCAACTTGAAGAAGAGACAAATCTTGTTTCTATGGAAACTTTAGCACAGGACCTGGGAAACTCCCAGGAAAGTCCCAGAACCATAACAGACTGTCTCAGATCAGTGTGAGTTACAGTAAAAATGTCATTGGCTTTTCAATCAGAGGAAATGATCATATCTTACCTCCAATATTTACCCCCTTGTGACTCCTGGGTAAAACCTCCCTGTACCTCTGTTTCCTCATCTGGAAAATGAGGAAGCTAAAGGAAATCATTTTTAAAGCCCATTTTAATTCTAAGTTTATGATCTGAAGATGCCAAAGTAAGGTGAGAAAGTAGAAAACATTGGAGATATGTGAAATATAAGGAGAGGGATACTTTGTCATGTGTACATGAGGAAATGTAGGGAAAGAACATAGCAAGGGACAAGACTGAGAGGATTTGGGGAGATGAGTGTCTTAAAAAACAACAGGTTTCTCCCCCTCTTCCCTCTACATCTATATCTCTTTCTTGTGTCACAGGAAAAATGAAATCAGTCTTGCTGCAGACCTTTCCTGTGTTGCTGCTGCTGCTTCTGGGGCTAAGATTGGGGCTGGGCCTGGGGCTTTGGCTGACTTCCACAAAACTAGGAGATAATCAGGAGCTGCAGAACTCATTGTGGGACAGTGACTCATGGGAGGAGGCAGAAGTCACAGATGATTTAGGAGGCACCCAAACTACAGAACTACAGGAGACTGGCAAGAATGACATGTTTTTGAATAAGGTGAAAACATCATTGGCAGAAACCCGTGAAAAGGAAGTTGTGGGCCATGAGACCCTAGTAACTGAGGAGTTGTTTCAAAAGGAGGTTATAGTATACTCTAGGCAGCTCAAGGACAATAGGGACTGCAACATCATGATGGCCCAGAAGTTACCAGGGCCAAAAGGCACCTGTAAGGAGAAGCACACCTTCATCCACGAGCACTACAAGACAATCAGAGCCATCTGTGACACCCCAAGTATTCCTTGTAAGAAAAAGGAAAATAACTGTCACCAGAGCAGAGAACTTTTACAGTTGACTGTCTGCCAACTGATCCATGACATGGTCTCCCCCCATAAGTGCAATTACCAAAGCATTCCTATGACCATGAACATAGTCATTTCTTGTGATGGATTGAACCCCCGGACTTTTAAAGAACATGCCTAAGAATGCAGATGTTTCTTCTCCCTCATCCTGTTTGTTCTTCTCTGAAGAACATAGAAAAACTGACTTCAGATCTTAATAAGAATATACAGATTATTTAGTCCACCCTATCACTTCAAATGAAATCAGATTTGTAAAAAGCACTTAGTATAGTTCCTGATACATAAATACTTATTTTTTCCCTCCCCTTCCTTCCCTTTCTTTCCCTCTCACTTCCCAAATGAATAAATTAAGGTCAAGAAACCAAGAGAATTGCCTAACATTGTCTTCCTTCTTCTCTTACTATTGCATCCACACACACACATCTTAAGAAATTCTGCAAGAAAGGCCCTGGGAAGAGGTGTTGGTACAACTGGGCTCTCACCCTTCACTGCTTTTATCACCCCTACAGCAATCCCCCTAGGGAGGTTCTTCTAGAAGTGGGGCATACTTAGAGGGCTTTGCCCTTTGGGAAGATAATCAAATAATCAAATAATAGAAAAACAAACTGATTTTATTCTGTTGACTCAAAAAAAAAAAGATGAAGACATTTAAGGAAGGGTTCTAGTGAGTGCCTACTTGTACTGTTCATGGTTATCTATCAGTGTGAAAGCTCTATAGAAGTAATTCTTAAAAAAAAATGCAAGGAAGGTGGCATAGCAATACTAGATACAAAACTACATTACAAAGCAGTAGTCCTCAAAATAATCTGGTACTGCCTAAGAAATAGAGTGGGGGATCAATGGAATACATCAGGTACAATACAGAGTAATAAATGACCACAGTAATCTAATATTTGGCAAATCCAAAGATGCACAATTTTGGAACAAGAAATCACTATTTGACAAAAATTGCTGGGAAAATTAAAAAGCAGTTTGACAAAAAATAGATATAAACCAATTATCTGATACTCTATACTGAGATAAGGACAAAGTGAATTCATGATTTAGATGTATATTGTAGATATATAGGAACGAAGTAAGATTTAAAGAATGTGTCATTCTCCAATTGATAAATGATCAAAAGATAAGAATAGATATTTTTCAGAAGGAAAAAAATCAAAGGGATTTATAATCATACAAAAATACTATACATTACTATTGATTTGAGTAATGCAAATTAAAACTCTGAAGTATCATCTCATATCTATCAGATTGGCTAATATGACAGAAAAGGAAAATGACAAATGTTGGAGGGGATATGGAAAAATAGGGACACCCAGACATTGTTGCTGAAATTGTGAACTGACCCAACCGTTCAGGAGAGCAATTTTGAACTATGACCAAAGGGCTACAAAACTGTGCATATTCCTTTGACCCAGAAGTATCTATATTCCGAAGATCTATATTCCAAAGAGATCAAAGAAAAAAGAAAATGTACACAATATTTATAGCAGCTCTTTCTGTAGTGACAAAGAATTGGAAATTGAAGGGTGCTTATTAATTGGGTAATGGCTGAACAAGTTGCAATATATTATTGTGATGAAATACTATTGGGCTATAAGAAATTATGAACAGGCACATTTCAGAAAAACCTGAAAAGACTTGCATGAATTGATGCTGATGCTCAGTGAAGTGAACAGAAAAAGATTGTACATGGTAACATCAATATTAGGATGATCAACTGAGAGTAACTTGGCTATTCTCAGCTATATAGTGATCCAAGAAGTTGTGATGAAAAGTGCTATCAACGAGAGAAAGAAGTGAAGAAGTCTGAATACAGATTAAAGCATATTTTTTAATCTAATTTTTCTTGATGGTTCTTTTCAACATGGATAATGTAGAAATGTTTTACATGACTGCACATGTATAGTCTATATTAAATTGCTTGTTTTCTTAAAAAAAAGGGTGAGAGAAGGGAAGGGAGAAGAGAATTTGAAATTTTTTAAAATATCAGAATGTTGGTTAACATGTAATTGAGAAAATATATGTAAAAATAAAATTTAAAAACTTAAAAAAATTCTTATCAAAGAACAGGTTTCTTCCTGGACTTTGCCCCATCCCTCTCACCACCACCCATTAAAGGAATGAACTTTTGATAATATAATAATACTTGGTCTGCCAGGTCTCAATGAGCTCTATGAACTTTTTGAAATGCACATTTAAAAAATATATGTCAATATAATTTGTTTCCTTTGTAATTCCTTGTATTTTAATTTAAATATTTAAAAAAATAGTCCAAGAAGTAGTTCACAGGCTTCAACAGATTGTCAATGTACTTCATGACACAAAAAAGTGTTTAAAATCTTTGATGTGCCCCAAACTAATCTATTTATTTAGTGCTATACCAATCAGACTCCCAAGAAACTATTTTAATGACCTAGAAAAAATAACAACAAAATTCATATGGAAGAATAAAAGGTCGAGAGTTGCAAGGGAACTAATGAAAAAAAAGTCAGAGGAAGGTGGTCTAAGTGTACCTGATTTAAAGCTATATTATAAAGCAACAGTCACCAAAACCATTTGGTATTGGCTAAGAAATAGACTAGTTGATCAGTGGCATAGGTTAGGTTCACAGGGCAAGATAGTGAATAAAAATAGCAATCTAATCTTTGACAAACCCAAAGATCC
Organism: Sminthopsis crassicaudata; assembly: GCF_048593235.1. Lineage (NCBI taxonomy): Eukaryota > Metazoa > Chordata > Mammalia > Dasyuromorphia > Dasyuridae > Sminthopsis > Sminthopsis crassicaudata. Next base: position 259,598,946 of record NC_133618.1, read on the forward strand.
CAAATTTTGGGATAAGAATTCATTATTTGACAAAAACTGCTGGGAAAACTGGAAATTAGTATGGCAGAAACTAGGCATGGACCCACATTTAACACCACATACTAAGATTAGATCAAAATGGGTCCAAGATTTAGGCATAAAGAACGAAATCATAAATAAATTGGAGGAACATGGGATGGTTTACCTCTCAGACTTGTGGACGAGGAAGGAGTTTGTGTCCAAGGGAGAACTAGAGACCATTATTGATCACAAAATAGAACATTTTGATTACACCAAATTAAAAAGTTTCTGCACAAACAAAACTAATGCAAACAAGATTAGAAGGGAAGTAACAAATTGGGAAAAAAAATTTTACAGTTAAAGGTTCTGATAAAGGCCTCATCTCCAAAATATACAGAGAATTGACTTTAATTTATAAGAAATCAAGCCATTCTCCAGTTGATAAATGGTCAAAGGATATGAACAGACAATTTTCAGATGATGAAATTAAAACTATTTCCACTCATATGAAAGAGTGTTCCAAATCACTATTGATCAGAGAAATGCAAATTAAGACAATTCTGAGATACCACTACACACCTGTCAGATTGGCTAAGATGACAGGAACAAATAACGATGAATGTTGGAGGGGCTGTGGGAAAACTGGGACACTGAGGCATTGTTGGTGGAGTTGTGAAAGAATCCAACCATTCTGGAGAGCAATCTGGAATTATGCCCAAAAAGTTATCAAAATGTGCATACCCTTTGACCCAGCCATACTATTACTGGGCTTATACCCCAAGGAACTACTAAAGAAGGGAAAGGGTCCTGTATGTGCCAAAATGTTTGTGGCAGCCCTTTTCATAGTGGCTAGAAGCTGGAAGATGAATGGATGTCCATCAATTGGAGAATGGTTGGGTAAACTATGGTATATGAATGTTATGGAATATTATTGTTCTATAAGAAATGACCAACAGGAGAAATACAGAGAGGCTTGGAGAGACTTACATCAACTGATGCTGAGTGAAACGAGCAGAACCAGAAGATCATTATACACTTCAACAATGATACTGTACGAGGATGTATGCTGATGGAAGTGGATTTCTTCAACATAGAGAAGAGCTAATCCAATTCCAATTGATTAATGATGGACAGAACCAGCTACATCCAGAAAAGGAACACTGGGAAATGAATGTAAACTGTTATTTTTACCTTCTGAATCCAATTCTTCCTGTGCAACAAAAAATTAGGTTCTACACACATATATTGTATCTAGAATATACTGTAATATATTTAACATATATAAGACTGCTTGCCATATGGGGGAGGGGGTTGGGGGAGGAAGGGAAAAAATCTGAATAGAAGTAAGTGCAAGGGATAATGTTGTAAAAAATTACCCATGCATATGTACTGTCAAAAAAATGTTATAATTATAAAATAAAATAAAAATTTAAAAAAAAAATAAAGATGACAATACTCCCCCCCCAAAAAAAAAATCTTTGATGTGAGCATCCTTATCACTTTTAATTGTATGTTTTCTTTATGTATGCAAATGTCTTATTCCTCTTGCAGTCTATTGATCCTTCCTATAAAGAAAAGAACCATGATTATCCAAATTTTTGTATGTGACTGGTGATGAAATGAATAGCAAGCAGGGTTTGGAATGAGTAAGACCTGAATGCAAATACAATTACTAGCTCTCTGACCCTGGGCAATTAATTTACTTTGTGTTTGCTTCAATTTCTTCATCTGTAAATGGAATTAATAGCATCTAGCTCAAAAAAGATGCTGCGAAGATCAAATGAGATAATATTTGTAAAAGTACTTAGCAAGGTGCCTGGAATTTTTAAAAGTTAGGAACTAAAGAAATAGCAGTAACTAAAGAAATGCTTATTTCTTGCAAAATGGATAATTTTGATTACATTAAATTGAAAAATGTTTTCACAAACAAAGCCAATGTAACAAAGATTAGAATGGAAGCAGAAAGCCAAGAAATGATTTTTACAATCAGTGTTTCTGAAAAGGACTTATTTCTAAAATATATAGAGCATATATATAAATGTGTATGAATACAAATCATTCCCCAACTGATAAATGGTCAAAGGATAGGAATGGGCAGTTTTCAGATGAAGAAATTAAAGCTCTCTATAGTAATATGAAAAACATGCTCTAAATCACTACTGACTAGAGAAGTAGAAATTAAAACAACTCTAAGGTACCACCTCGCACCTATCAGATTGCCAAATATGACAGAAAAGGAAAATGGTAAGTATTGGAGAGGATGTGGAAAAATTGGAACATTAACTCAATGTTGGTGGAATTATAAACTGATCCAACCATTTCAGAAAGCAATTTGGAATTATTCCCAAGGGCTATAAAACTGTCCATATTCTTTGATTCAGAAATACCACTACTAGATCTATATCCCAAAAAGATCATAAAAATAGAAAAGGACCTACATATACAAAAATGTTTTTAGAAGCTATGTGGGAGCAAAGAATTGGAAATTGAGGAGATGCCCATCTATTGGGGAATGGCTGAATAAATTGTGATATATGAATGTAATGGAATTCCACTGCTCAATTAGGAAAATATGGGCTGGTAGATTTCAGAAAAACTTGGAAAGATTTACATGAACTGATGCTGAGTGAAGTGAGCAGAATCAGGAGAACATTGTACATAGTCACAGCAACATTATATGATGACCATTTGATAAACTTTGCTCTTTTTGAGCACTGATTTAAGACAATTCCAAAAGATTCATGATGAAGAACATCTAAAGAAAGAACTATGCAGTTTGAATGAAGATTGTTGTATACTATTTTCACCTTTTGGGGGGAGATTATTTTACATGTAATTATAAAAAATAGAATGCATTTAAGTGGGAGCGGGAAAGAAATGTTTATTTCCGTCTCCCTTGCCAACACACTTCCCTCTATATAGTAAGTCCTTAATAAATACTTTTTTTAAATTGACAGTCTATAACTGGATCATAAAGAAAACTTTCTTATTCAGAGACACAAAAACACAAAAATCTTCCAAGTAGAGTTGGTTAATTGGTCTATTAGTATAGAGAAACTTGAATACTAAGAGAAAGCTTTACTATAATCACTGAGGACCACAAAAGAGCTTGATACACAAATCAGTTAAATAAAACCCTAGGTCACTTTTTTGGAAGGGAAAAAAAGTATTTTTTTTAGTTAAGAGTATTCCAAAATAAGTACAAAAATTATTTGGGTAATTCTTCAATATGTCTCCCTCCCCACTTCTTTCCCAATGAATTTCAGTATTTCTTGTAGTTGTAGTATTACTCTCTGGGACGATTCCTCCAACTGGATACTTACACCCTCAAGTACCTTGGGGTACCAAAGGGTAACTTTTTCTTCCTTCAGAGTTGTAGGAGCAATCCTCAGAAGTTGGGGTTTCTATCAACACAGCAATAGTTAGCCAATAGATAACAATTAGCTTTTAGAAAAGTTATTTATTAAAATGTTTGGGACAAAACAGTCCACTAAAAGTCTGAAGCTCACTGTGCAACAAATAGGCACAGAGTCCATGGGGGATGGTAAGATGGTTCATTAGAAACACTTAAGGGTTATAAGGCATACATATGGAGAACAAGTGTAGCAGGAATTCCTCTAGACTCTTGTACCCAGAAGGACTCATCCGAAGTTTTTTTTTATGAAAGGTATTAGTGTCTGGAATCATTCCATTAGGCTGCCTTCTCAAAAAGTGAAACATCTCTGTTAGACAGGTTGGTCCACTATGAAACTGAATAAATCTGTTGTGGGGCTATGCTACATTCCCAGCTGCTGGACTGGGCTACTCTTCTGGGCTGAGTTTTTTACTGCCAGCTGGCTAATAACCCATTGCCACTCCTATCACTAATAGAGATCTGAACCTCCTAAACTCACAAAGTCACTGCCACTGCCTCCACATTGGATTACTCATTCACCTAGGCTTAGGAAAGAACAAACACCAGTGATCCTGAGGCCATGAGTTCACAGTCATTTTGGCAGAGTAAGAAAGAAGCTAAGGAAATTCTTCTCTCAAATGACTGTTGTGGAGGCAGGGATTTGGAATGCAAAGAGCCTAGAAAGGGTGGATCAGCAATAAAGTCAATCATCTCTTTTTACATAACCACTCTGTCTTGATTTAGCATTTTCTTTTCACTCCCTGGGCAACCTTAAGACTTTTTTGTTTTTATATAGTATTAATCCCTTGTTATTGTAAATGGAAAAGAGATTCTCCTGAGATTCCAGTCATATAGACTGAAACCAGAATGGAAATACATGGACATACTTGAAAGACTGCCTCTTCTTTTGACCTGTCTTCTTTAAATAAGAAATTGCACATTCTTTAGATATCTATGAATGTAGAAATAAAATGCTTGAATTTTAAAAATGAGTATATGAAGAAAACCAAGTTTTACAAATTGCCATTCTGTTTCAGAGAGTGTGATTTGTCCCTAACATTCCCTTGCTTGATCTTACATATTTGACATTATTGTTTGGCTGATAGTTTACGCAATATTACTTGGAGGTCTCTGAGATTTGATACTTTCTTTCTCTTATTTTAATCTCTACCTAGAACTACTAAAAGATTTGAACCCCTCCAAAGAACAAATACAGAAGATTTTGTAGATCAACTGCTGATATGTCTGTATAGACATATCAGCCAAGAGGAGAGCAGGTAGGGTGTAAACCAAATAGTATTTGAGCTGAGAAAAACACACCGTATCCATGCTGTCCTGTTTATAGAAAAGGAGAGGAACTCAGAGCACTGAGGCATAATGAAGAGAAGCATCAAATGACATGAGATTTTAGAGCATTTGTGTTCAATGATTGTCCTTTGCAGCTCCAATTGCTAATATTTAAAATATCATGACTCATCAGAATCTGCTTCTAAGATCCCCATTTCCCATATCCCCTTTACTCTCTGTGAAATAGGATCAAAAGAATTAAATTTGATGTAGGTGGATCCAAAACATCAGTAGAGTAACCTGGGCTTTCTCAAAATTGCCCTCCAGACAACTTTAAAATAATGCACCAAATCAAATTTTGGAGTGATGTAGCCAACAAAAGTTCAAAGACAGACATTTTCCCAGCATAAGACAATTTAGGAAGTCAGAAATAGAGGTTTTGGGGGATTGGGACTGTCCCAGAGCCCACAAACAGTGGGTCTTGGAGGAAGTTGTGACAACAACAGCAATAGAAGTTTCAGGAGCTCTCAGTCCAAAGGGGTAGGAGATTGGATAAGGGGTCAGAAAGAGCTTAAAGGAGATATTTATGCTGACACTGGGTATAAGATTAGATGCTGTTTGGCACTGTCAGACCCTGAAAATAAATGACCAAAGAGACACAGAAGTTATATAGCAAATGTTAACTCTGAAAATACCAAAATTCACAAAGGTAATACATCAATTGTTAAACTCTGAAAAATATAAAATAAAATCAAAGAATTCACAAAAGCTATTGGCAGAAAACCTTTTTTATTCCACTGGAAGAGGGAAACTAAATATGTGTGCCAGGGTCTGCTCTAGGACTGAAGAGATACATATAGCAGTAGCTAGACAAAGAAACACTTTGAATTGTAGCTATGACAATGAGAGGGTAACAGCGACAATGAGAGGGTAAAGCAACAACGAGGAGAGCTTGATTCATAGCAGGGCTTCCTGACCTGTATTTTGGAAAAACAGGTGCTCATCTTAGTTAAGGATCACTTGGGGCAGATGTGAAACAATTCTGGGATTTTGCTGCATCAGAGTTCATCCAGAGGGTGAGTGTAGTGGTCTGGTTGGTTTTCTGGAGGTCTTTGGACCAGCCTTTGTTTCAGCAGAGTAATCACCACGAGAATAGTCAGGGATAAAGTGCAAATTCTTTATTATCTCCTTCACAGTCTGTTTGCTTGCTTGGGGCCCGGACCAACTTTCTGGAGGCCCTCCAGAATGTGTCTTGGTTTCTTTGGGGGAGGCAGGAGGATCACCACAATGGTCTCTGTCTTGAAGTCTCCCTGAGTCGGGGAGCTTGTGCTCCAACCTCCAGTCCTCTGCCTTCCCTCTGTTCCAGTCCTCCACAGTGGTGGGAGATGGAATGAATGTCTCTGGCTGAGTTTGTAGCAGCTTATACTCTATTATAATTACATCATCGTAGGTGTGAATCTTATAGAATAGGTGTCAATCTTGTAGAATTATATTAAGTACTAAGGACAGGTACTGAACTAGAGAACTACTAATCACCATGCTAAACTAGATAACCATTCTCTTATCAATTCCACTGAATTAACACCTTGTTGTAAGAATTTCTCCAGTATTCTGGCCCATTACAGGTGAGCACTCAGGATTTTTATTATGTTCAACTCAGGGAACAGCTTGCTTGCTGGATCTTAGCTCAAGAAAACAGGGTATCTCCTAATGGTAAAATGGAAGCAGATAGCAGAATGGATTAGAAATCAGAATCCAACAATATGTTGTTTACAAGAAAGATACTTTAAAAAGAAATATACAATTAAAATAAGAGACTAGAATAAAATCTATCATGCTTTTTGCTAAAGGGGAAAGAAGGTCAGAGATAGCAAAAGTGATCTCAGACAAAGAAAAAAAGCAAAAATAAGCATAATTAAAAGAGATAATCAGGAAAACCTCATTTTACTAAAAGGTAGTACAGATAATTATATAATGCCAATACTAAACATATATGCAACAAATGCAGAATCCCCAAATTTATAAAGAAAAAGTTAAATGAGATAGAGAAAGAAATAAACAGTAAAATTATTAGTGGGGGACTTCAACTTTCCCCTCTCAGAGCTAAGAAAATCTAAAAATAAAATAAATAAGAAAGAAGTTAAGCAAATTAATATAATTTTCAAAAAGTTAGAATGATAGATTTCTGGAGAAAATTGAAAGGAAATTGAAAGAATACTTTTTTTTTTTCTCAGCTGCACATGGCATGTTCACACACACACAAAAAAAAGACCATGTGTTAGAGCATAAAAACTAACCAAAGAAATGCAAAAAAGTAAAAATATTAAATGCACCATTTCAAGAACACAATACAATAAAAATCATTTAGTTGGGCTGTGGAAACATATGTTTAAAATTAATTAGAAAGCAAATCTAATACTAAAGAATAAGAATAATAATACAAGACATTCTCCTACTAATTTGCTTATGGTATCACCATTCATGTCTAAATCATGTACTCATTTTGACTTTAATTTGGTATGTGGTATGAGATATTAGTTTATACCTAGTTTCTGCCATACTATTTTCCAGTTTTCCTAGAAATTTTTCTCAAATAGTGAGTTCTCATTTCAGAAACTGGAGTCTTTGGATTTATCAAACTTTAAATTATTATATTCATTTACTGAGTCTTGTGTGTCTAATCTATGTCACTGATCCACTGCTCTATTTCTTAGCCAGTACCAAATAGTTTTAATGATTGCTCACTTGATAATATAGTTTTAGATCTGGGATGGCTAGGTCACTTTCCTTTGCATTTTTCCCCATTAATCCCATTTATATTTTTAATTTTTATCCTTCCAGATAAATATTATTATTTTTCCTAGCTCTATAAAATGATTTAGGGTAGTTTGGTAGTTTGACTGGTTATGGCATTTATATGAACCGATGCAAGGTGAAATGAGCAGAACCAGGAGAACATTAACCAAGAAAACTTGTACACAGTAACATCAATATTGAACAATGATTAACTGTGAACAATCCAAGATAATTCCAAAGGACTTATCATGAAAAATGCTGTCTCCAGAAAAAAAAACTGATGAACTCAGTACAAATTAAAGCATATTTTTCTATCTTATTTTTCTTTTTTGCAATGTAATCAATAGAAAAGTATTTTTTGCATGATTTCATTTGCCCTAATGATATATTGCTTGCTTCCTAAGTGACTTAAAGAGGGTATGGAAGGATGGAGAGAATTTTTTGCAATCATGCCACTTCTTGATACTATACTGATAAAATAGTAATAATAGTATTAGCTAACATTTATATAGTATTTACTATATGCCAAGCATTGTACTAAGTGCTATATAAATATTATCTCATTTGATCCATACAACAGCAATGGGAAGCAGATATTATTTTATCCCCATTTTACAAATGAAATTAAGGGAGAGATTAAGTGACTTGTCCAAGGTCACATACCTTATAAATATCTGAGAACAAATTTGAATTCAGGTCTTCCTGATTTCAGATCTGGCATCCACTCTGGCATGCTACAAGAACTATTCTTTTAAATGAACAGTTTAAAATCTTTCTGTGTGCCATGGACCTCTTTGGGAGTCTGGTAAAGTCCTCAGAATAATATATATTTTTAATTAAAGCTTTTTATTTTCAAAACATATGAATGGATAATTTTTCAACATTGATCCTTACAAAATCTTGTATTCCAAATTTTTCCTCCTCCCCCAGATGGCAAGTAATCCAATATATGTTAAACATGTTAAAAATATATGTTAAATCCAATATATGTACGTATATCTTGTTGCACAAGAAAAATCAGATCAAAAAGAAAAAAATAAGAAAGAAAACAAAATGAGAAAGCAAACAACAACAAAAAGAGTGAAAATACTAGGTTATGACCCACACTCAATTCCCATAGTCTTTTCTCTGGTGTTAGATGCTTCTCTTCATCACAAGATTATTGGAACTGACCTCAATCATCTCATTGTTGAAAAGAGCACATCTATCAGAATTGATTATTGTATAAACTTATTACCATGTACAATGATTTCCTGGTTCTGCTCATTTCACTTAGCATCAGTTCATGTAAGTCTCTCCAGGCCTCTCTGAAATCATCCTGCTGATTGTTTCTTATAGAACAATAATATTCCATAACATACGTATACCATAACTTATTCAGCCATTCTCCAACTGATGAGCATTTAGTCACTTTCCAGTTTCTTGCCACTAAAAAAGGGCTGCCACAAACATTTTTGCACATGTGGGTCCTTTTCCCTCCTTTACTATCTCTTTGGGATACAAGCCCAGTAGAAACACTGCTGGATCAAAGGATATGCACATTTTGATAGCCCTTTGGGCGTAGTTTCCAAATTGCTCTCCAGAATGGCTGAATCTGTTCACAACTGGACCAACAATGAATTAGTGTCTCAGTTTTCCCACATTCACTCCAATATTCATCATTCTTTTTCTGTCATCTTAGTCAATCTGAGAGGTACCTCAGAGTTGTCTTAATTTGCATTTCTCTAATCAATAGTGATTTAGAGCACCTTAACATATGGCTAGAAATGGTTTCAATTTCTTCATCTGTTTATATCCTTTGACCATTTCTCCATTGGAGAATGGCTTGAATTCTTATAAATTTGAATCAATTCTTTATGTATTTTAGAAATGAGGTCTTTATCCTTTGAATGTGAAATTTTTCCCCCAGTTTATTGCTTCCCTTCTAATCTTGTCTGCATTGATTTTGTTTGTACAAAACCTTTTTAATTTAATATAATCAGAATTATTTATTTTGTGTTTAGTAATCAACTCCAGGTCTTCTTTGGCCACAGATTCCTTCCTTTTCCACAGATCTGAGAAGTAAACTGTCCTATGTTCTTGTAATTTGCTTATGTCACTCTTTATGTCTAAATCATGAACCCATTTAGACCTTATCTTGGTATATGATGTTAATTGTGGATCAATGCCAAGTTTTACAATACTAAGAATAATATTTTTAAATAATTAAATAATTGAAGGAAGTGCTAAATTTCAGTTAGAGGTTGGTGAAAATATGTAATTTTTTTATTCAAGTTCATAGACCTCTCCCTGGAAAATTAAGACTGGGTTAAGAATCCCTGTTCTAAATTAAGAACCCCGGTTCTAAATTGAGAAACTTTGCTTTACATATCAAGCAACTAATCTACAATCTTTGGGTCTAATTGTTTCTAATCTACTCAATTGCACTGTCCTTTGGCCTTCTCACAAAAATATTCTAAAATCCTTAATCAAATTCTTGCTGAAATTCAAGTAATTTGTGTTATTTCACCTATCAATTTAGTCACTTTATTTAAAAAAGAGAGATTAGTTCTGAAAAATTTGTTCTTTAAAAAAATAATTTAACCCACTGCTTTGATATAACACATGTTTTCCAAGAAATGATTAATCAACTCCACCCTACAAAGAATATTTACTGAAAACAAAACAGAAAAAAAAACCTGATTGCAAGTCTACTTTCTGTTTCTCTATTGAGCATTAACAGAAAGACTCTTTTTTCTTAACTTTGAAACTTTGAAATAGTACCAATATTGACTTATATTTATGTTGTTTTAGTCATTAATTATTTACAATAGAATATTGTTAAGGTCTTCTACTATGAAAACTTAGCTGTTCTTAGCAATACAATACAGTGATCCATCCCCAGAGAAAGAACTAATAGTGTCTAAATACAGATAGAAACACCCTTTTTTCCCTTTATTTTTTGAGGGGTTTTTTTCAGTCTGTTTTCTTTCACAGCATGACTATTATGCATGAATAACCTTATATAGGATTCCTTCCTTCTCATTAAAGGGGGTGAGGAGGAGGAAGGGAGAGAATTTGGAACTGAAATGTTTTTATATGTAACTGGGGGGGAAAATACTAAATACATTTTAAAAAACAAATAATCCTGCTAGGAATGTTTGGTACAAATGAGTTTTTCTTTTTTTGCTTCAATAAAGAACTTCATTATTGTTGCTCATTAGTCACAGAAAACTCTATTATTACTGACTGACAGGCTGTTATCTGACAGTCAGCAATATTCATGGCCATAATATCCTGATCATATAGAATAAACTGGGGCAGAATAGCCTAAGGGAAGAAATATATCATTTCCAACCATAAAACTCCCAAGATCATGTGGTCTTAGGGTTATTTTATATCTCTCCTAGAAACTATACCATAATACCAAGAGTGGAATCTCTGGATCAAAAAGCTTAAACAATTTAGAAACTTTTCTTGCATAATTCCCAAGTGTTTTCTGTAGTAGGACTCATAGTCCTACCAGCAGTGAATTAATATACCTGATTTCCTATAGCTCTTCCAACAAAAAAATTACACCTTTTCTGAGCTACATTTGCAAAATTGGATTTTGAGACAAGATAGACTTCTCAGTTCCAACATACCTGTTTTAATAAAACCCTGAAATTTGTGCTAGATTGAACCCTAACATCATTAGGAGAGGAGGCTTCCAATAAAGCCAGCACTAGTTCAGGATAGCTTCCTGGTACAAATAGAAAGGACCAGATACATGTGTAGTTTGCAAGTCTATGTTCAAGACAGCAAAAGCAAAGGCCTCCTCTGAAAAAGCCCCAGAGTAATTAGACAGTCCCAGATGGAGACTGCTAAGTAGCATGACCAAGCAGAAATCAGTAGGGCATCTAAGCACTCTGATCAAATTATCGCAGGCCCAGGGCTTCTGAAGCCTCTAACACTATCTAAAAACATCAGAAAAGATCCTAAAGATGGGACACCTTGAAATTCAAAGACCACAAGGATTTTTAACCCTGCAAGGTGAAGGTCAGTGCAGGAATCCAGGTGACTGAAGGTGTGACCAAGCAGGAACAATTACTCCTGCCAAGGAATAGAAGATAAAAATCCAATTCAGGAAGTAATGTTAGAGAGATGAATAAAAAAAAAAATTAAGCAGGAATTTTTTTTTAATGAAATAAAATCTTTTAAGAAGAAAATTGGAAGGAGAACATATGGCTTCAAAGATAAAGTAGTAAACCTTGCCCGCTAATGGACTCTTGAAAACTGAAATAGACTAAACAAAAACAAATGATTCCATGAAACATCAAGAATCGTTAAAATAAATTCAACAAATTATGCCCAAACAGCTATAAAACTGTTTATACTCTTTGATCCAGCAGTGCCTCTCCTGGGTCTCTATCCCAAACGGATCATAAAAAAAGGAAATGGATCCACGTGTGCAAAAACATTAGAAACCGATCTTTTTGTGGTAGCAATGGATTGGAAATTGAATGGGTGTCCATCATTTGGGAATGACTGAATAAGTTATGGCATATGAATGTAATGAAATATTATTGTTCTATAAGAAATGATGAGCAAGTTGATTTCAGAAAAGTCTGGAAAGATGTACTTGAAGTGATGGCAAGTGAAGTGAGCAGAACTGGGAGAATACTATATACACAGTAACATCAAGATTGTGTGATGATCTATTATGATGGACTTAGTTCTTCTCAGCAATATTGATCCAACATAATTCAACAGACTTGGGATGGAAAATGCTATCCACATCTAGAGAGACAAATATGGATAATGAATGCAGATCAAAGCATACTATTTTCACCTTTTTTTGTTTGTTTGTTTGTTTTTTTGTTTTGTTTTTCTCTTTCTCTTGGTTTTGTCTTTTCTTCTGATTTTTCTTTCCCAATATGGAAATATATTTTAAAAAATGATTGTACATGTATAACCTATATCAGATTGCTTGCTTTCTTGAGGAAGAAACAAGGTAAGTAAGGAAGGGAGAGAGAACCAAACAATTTCAAATTTCAAATTCACTCAAGAGAAATCTAGAATGGTATATTTTGTTTAAGTGATTAGAAAGATCTGTATTAGGCAATGATGTTGATATTCTTTTTTATTTTAAGTAATACAAGTATTACCATTACATAATAAAATAGGGGGGGAAAGATGATTGCATAAGAAACTATAAATCTTTTATTGCAACTTGCTATTCCTTTTAAATATATAACAAAATTATCATGTAACTTTTCTTAATTTTTTTCCCCTTTCTCTCTCATCCTCTACTCTAGAGATGGCTACCTTTTGGCAAACATACACACAAACACACACACACACATATAAAATAATGAATTCTTTCTCTGGATGCAGATAGTGTCTTCCTTCATATGAATTTTGTAGTTAATTTGGGTTTTTAAAATAGTTAAAGTGACTTAGTCACTCAAAATTGTTCTTAAAACAATATTGCTGTTATTGTATACATTATTCTCTTGGTTCGTGAAAGTCTATTCATATTATTCCAAGATCACTGAGTTCATCACTTCTTATAGCACAGCACTATTACATCATGATCATTTGGCACAATTTGTTTAGCCATTATCCAATTGATGAAAGAATTTTCAGTTTTTTTGTCACCATGCACAAAACTGCTATAAATATTTTAGAACATATATATTCTTTTTCTTTTTCACTAATCATCGTGGGAAAATATTTCCCTAGTCATCTTGGAAAATACAGTAGTGGAATTGCTGGGTTGAAGGCTATTGGTCTTTTTAATAACTCTTTGGACATGATTCCAGATTGTGCTCAAAAGTGGTTGGATGAATTCATTGTTTCATCAACAATAAATTAGTATCCCAGTTTATTCACATCCCTTCCAATTTTTGAAATTCTTTTTTAAAAGCTTTTTATTTTCAGAATATATGCATAGATAATTTTCATTATTCATCTTTGCAAAACCTTGTGTTCCAAATTTTTTCTCCCTCCCTTCCTTCCACTCCATGCCCAGACTGCAAGTGATCCAAAATACAACATTTGAAAGTTTGAGTGAGAAGTGTTCCCTCAAAACCTTACCATCTTTGTTACTATGGATTGGTTCTGTGCTGAGGATTTTAAAAGGGAAAAGAGAAGGAAAGCTAAAAGGAGGAAAACACTAGTGTAGGAAGAAGGAAACTTGCTATTTCTCCTCATTGAGGTGTATGAGAAGAGTGTACAACATGAAAAACAGAATGGAGGAAAGGAAGTCCTAAGAGCTTCACTTTTATCTGAAAAGGGAAAAAAGAGTTGAGCACACACAATTTGATGCAGAAATACATCAGACTCAACTAGGAAACAAGCAGGAATATGTTTAAGAGGAATATTGACAGCAAAGAGAAAACAATAACAAAAGAAAGGGAAGAATTTATTGAGAGGTGTATTATATTGCATCATAGACAACTGGGAAATGATTGAACAAATTGTGGAATATGAATATGATGAAATATTATTGTGTTATGAGAAATAACCAAAAAAAGACTACTTCAGAAAATCTTGATATATTAACTGACATGTTCAAACACAAGAACAATTTACACCAAGGTATCAACATCATAAAGAAAAACAATTTTAAAGAATTAAGAGCTCTGATCAATGACCAATTGTCATCTGTGCATTGGTCAACCATATCTCCAGAAGCCATAATGAACTTTGTTATCCACCTCTTAATAGAGAGGTGATGGGAATAAAGTCTATAGTATTTTTATGAATTTGAATTTTTCTTATTTTTCGGTTATAACAGTTTATTTTCTTTCTTTTTCTTGGTTAATTGAGTAAGGGGTAGAGAAAAGGGGTTAACAATACTAGTTCCTTCCAAAAAGGTGACAGACCATAAGAAAAGGCACTCCAAATCACTATTGATCAGAGAAATGCAAATTAACATAACTCTGAGATAACACTACACACCTCTCAGATTGGCTAAAATGACAGGAAAAGATGATGAATGTAGAAGGGAATGTGGGAAAACTGGGACACTGATACATTGTTGATGAAGTTGTGAATGGATCCAACCCTTCTGGAGAGCAATCTGGAATTATGCTAAAAAACTTAACAAATTGTGCATGCCCTTTGATCCAGCAGTGTTTCTACTGGGCTTATATCCCAAAGAGATATTAAAGAAGGGAAAGGGACCCACATGCACAAAAATGTTTGTGGCAGCCCTCTTTGTAGTGGCCAGAAACTGGAAACTGAGTGGATGCCCATTAATGGGAGAATGGCTGAATAAATTATGGTATATGAATATTATGGAATATTACTGTTCTGTAAGAAATGGGCAGCAGGATGATTTCAGAGAGGCCTGGAGAGACTTACATGCACTGATGCTAAGTGAAACGAGCAGAACCAGGAGATCATTGTACATGGCAACAAGAAGACTATACGATGATCAATTCGTGGTTCTCTTCAACAATGAACTGATTCAGTTTCAATAGTCAGTAATGACCATTTAATAATGAAAAGAGTCATCATCCCAGGAAGAAGACTGTGGGAACTTAATGTGGACCAAAACATAGCATTTTCACTCTTTCTATTGTTGTTTGCTTGCATTTTTGTTTTCCCTCTCAGGTTTTTTTTTTCTTTTAGATTTTTTCTTGTACAGCAAGATAACTGTATGGATTTGTATACATATATTGGATTTAGCATATATTTTATTATATATTGGAATACCTGCCATCTAGGAGAGGTGGTGGGGAGAAGGAGGGGAAAATTTGGAACAGAAGGTTTTGCAAGAGTCAATGTTGAAAAATACCCATGTATATGTTTTGTAAATAAAAAGGTATAATTTTTTAAAATGACATATATTATATAAACCTCAGTTGGAACTGATTTGTGACATTCTTCAAATTCCTGCATAACCTTACACCTCTTCTTTTGTATTTATATTCATCTACCTGTTATCTTCTTTTCACATATCTTTTCAAAACAGAAGTTTTTCAATGGGTTTCCTGTGCAACTCCAACTTTAAACATCTATAGCTTTTATGAATTACTGCAATAATTTGTTTTTATTGTCAGGATGTCATACTTGAAAGCCTTCTGTAGTTTATGAGCTAGCTTTTCCTGTAGAAACTTAAGCCATGGGATCCTACCTATCTTTTTTCTGAATTCTTATAATGTAAGAACTAGAAAGAATCTTAGAGACCATCTAGTCCAATTCTCTCATTTTGCAGATAATCAATCAATCAACATTTATTAAGCACTGTACTAAATGTTGTAGATACAAAAAGATGCAAAAAGCTCCCTTAAGGAGCTTTCAGTCTAATAAAGGAGATAGCATGCAAACAAATATATACAAATCAAATTGCATATAAGATAAATAGGAAATAATAAAAAGAAGGAAGGTAGCAGCATTAAGAGGGTTGAGAAATGCTTCCAGTAAGATAGAATTTTATTTGGGACTTCAAAGAACATGAGGAGGTCACTAATCAGAATGAAAGGAGAACATTCCAGGCACTGGAGAGGGGTCAAAGAAAATATATACAGCTAATAAATAGTGTCTCATTCATGGAACAGCTAAAAAGCCCAATATCACTAGATTGAAAAGTTCATGCCAAGAACTAAAGTATAAAAAGACTAGAAAGGAAGATTAAGGTGGGAAGGAGTGATAAATGCTTAGATTATGGAAGGTTTTGGATTAACCAAACAGGGAATTTTCTATTTGCTCTTAGAGGTAATAGGGAGCTACTAGAATTTATTGAATAGGTATAAGATATGATCAGATCTGCATTTTAAGAAAATCACTTTAGTGACTAAATGAAGAGTGAATTGAAATGAAATGATAATCGAGGTGGGCAGACCATTGAAATAATCAGCATTAATTTTACAATAGTTCAATAATCAATAATAGCCAGCAGGCTATGCAAATAATCTATGAGCTGTTGAAAGCCTGTACTAGAGTGGTGGGCAATATCAGTGAAGAGGAGGGTAATATATAAGATATAAAAGTGAAATTGACAGATCTTCATAACAGATTGGGGATGAAAGAGTGAAAAGTCCAGGATGTTTCCCAGGTCCTGAGTCTAAGGGACTAGAAGCATGGTGTTTCCCTTTATAGTGGGAGAGGGAGAGAGTTTGGAAGAAAGATGTTAAGTTCTATTTTGGGACATATTGAGTTTAAAATGTGTACTGGACATCCAGTTTGATATGTCTGAAAGACAATTGGAGATGTGAGACAGAGTCTAGTGTAGGACAGGTAGATTTGAGAATTGTCAGCATATAGAGATGATAAGTGAATCCACAGGAGCTGATAAAAATCATCAAATGAAGTAGTATAAAAGGAGAAGAGGAGCCAGAACAAAACCCTGAGTAATAGCTGAGGCTTGATCTAGAGGAAAATCCAGCAAAAGAGACAGAAAAGGAACATTTTCTACTAGAGATCCTTTTCCATGTAAAGAAAGTCATTGAGAGAGGTGAAAATCAACTGATAATGGTTGTCTAAAAAATTTTAAGATTTTCATACATAAAGGTGGTATATTTATGAGTGATGGCAACAAGAGCATGACCATCTTTGTATATGGATAAAGTGAAATAGAATAGTAGGGGTGATCATGGGATATGATAATGGGAAATGAATATATTAAGGAAATGGGAAGATAGAGTGTTTGAGGGACCATTTTGAAGTTCCCTAAGATGAAGGCAGGATTTGAGAAAGAGAGAAAAATTGTTGGCCATATGTCAAACTCATTGAAGAAAGGGGGAGTGACTTGGGGATCTGTAGACAATAACTACATGAATAATATGAACCTGAAAGGAGGAAAGGTTCCTAAGTGATGGATATAAGGGAAATTGGAAAATGATCATGTGAAGAAAGAAGTATTCTAACTCCCCTGCCTTTACCAGGGAACTGGAAAAGAGTGACTGTATAGCCAGTGAGGTTATATCATCGGGGAGAACCAGATTTCAGTAAGAACTGCAGATAGAAAGAATGGGAGAAAAAAAAAAAACAAAACATTTAAGATTAAGAGAAGTTTGTTACTCATGGAACAGGCATTCCAGAGGGCAAAGTGGAAGGGTTGGGTGGAGTTAGACTGAAACTTTACAGTAAGCTAAATGATGCCCAGAACATTAACTGACCTGTACTAAAGTCCAACAACCAATAGAGCTGGAACCAAAATCTAAACCTTCCATCCTGCACTTTTCCTACTATATTCAACAACTTGACTCCTAGCAGGAGTATTCTATACAACAGCCAGGCTGTTCCATAATAAATGGAATTATGATTATTTATCCTTTTCTTTTTTTTGTATGAGGTAATAGGAATAAGTGACAGAGACACACAGATAGAAAGTATTAAGTGTCTGAGGTCAAATTTGAACTCAGATCCTCCTGACTTCAGAACTGGTACTCTGTCCACTGTGCCATCTTACTGTCCCATTTATCCCTTTCTTAAGAAAATTTTATATTTCTCCTTGCAATCTTTGCTTACTTCCTTGGTAAGTGCTTCTCTTATTTTTGTTGATTTTTTTTTTCTTTATTAAAGCTTTTTTTTATTTTTCAAAACCTATGCATGGACAATTCTTCAACTTTAGCCCTTGAAAAACCTTGTGTTCCAATTTTCCCCCTCTACCTCACCCTCTCCCCTAAATGGCTAACAGTCTAATATATGTTAAACATGGTAGAAATATATGTTAAATACAATATATGCATATATATTTATGCAATTATCTTGCCACAGAAGAAAAATCAACTCAAACCAGAAAAAAAAAAAAAAAGAAACAAAACAAAATGAAATGCTTCTTTTAAATTACCTCAATCCTGCATATAGTTACTTAAATTCAAAGGATCCTTATCTCCTATTTTAAGAGATGATTCTGGTCATCAAAAGCAAAGCCATATCTCCCACTCATGGTTCTAGATGTAGCCCAGAAGAACAGTAGGAATAATTATCTATCTAATTCTAGTATTTAAATGACCACCCACCCCCACCCCACATGAGGGAATTTTCTATTTTTATTCAAGTTTTATTTTACTAATCAACATTGGATACTTACTAGAAGATATTGCAATAGGAAGTTACAAAACATTTCTCCTAATGCTTCCTCTATGCCACCTCATCCTTGAGGGGAATGAATTCATATTCAAAATTGTTTTTATATAACATTCACTTCATTTACTTCATTTCCAAATTTGCCATCGTAGACAGATGAATCATCCCCACTTTGCTGCCTTCAATCTATGCTACCACAAATAAATCTCTTAGTACTCTATTCTTTACTTGTGCTTTCAGGAAACTGAAACTCCACCTCATGGATTTCTGGTAATTGTTATTTCCAACTTTTACTTTTTTTAAAAAAAGTCATAAACCAGAGACTTATAATATATCTCTCTGTCTGTGTCTGTCTTTGTCTATCTCTCTCTCTCTTTCTGTCCCTCTTATGTGCACCTGCTTTTCCCCTTTGTTTTCTCTCTGATTTATAAAAGAATATTCTTTTTTTATAGAAGAAATTTAACAAGCTCAATTATGCCTATTTTTCCAAACAATTTATGTGATATGTGATATTAAAATGAATTTTTCTCTAAATGTTTGGTGGTATTCATGTATAAATCAATCTGATCCTGAGATATTTTTCTTTGGGATTTCCTTTGTAATTTGTTCTATTTCTTTTCTGAGATTGAGTTATTTAAATTCTCTATTATTTATCTGGGTAGTTTATATACTTTTTAAAAATTCATCTATTTAATTTCATTACCAATTTTGTTGGTGTATAGTTTGCCACATCTAATAATGTCTTTATAATATCTGATAATGTCCAGTAATGTCTTTCATTTCTTATGAATTCCCTTTCTCATTTTTGGTACTGGCAATTAGGTTTTCCTCTCTAAGAAAATCATATCAGCTAAAGCTTTATAAGTATTATTATTTTTAATGGTATTTTATTTTTCCAAATACAGGTAAAGATAGTTTTAAATATTCACCTTCGGAAAAACTTGTGTTCCAAATTTTTCTCTCTCCTTTTTCCTCCCTCCTCCCTAATTCAATAAGAAATTTGATATAGGGTTAAATGTAAGCAATTCTTCTAAACATATATTATTATTTTTGAGTAGTTTCTAGTTGTATTTATTGATTTTATGAGTTTTTTATTTCAATTTTATCTCTTTAATATTTGGGATTTTTATGTGTTCAATAGGTGTTTTTTTTTGTTTGTTTATTTGTTTGTTTTTTACAATTTCTGCTTTTTTAGGTTTTTTATTATTGTTGTTGTTGCAATTCCAATTCATTGATTTATTCCAAAGTGTTTAAAGATGTTGTTTGGCTTTATTATATTGATTTATGAGGCTTATATCCTAGGAATTGTCCATTTTTATAAAGATGCCATATTATGATGTATATCCTTATTTTATGTTCACTAATTGTCAAAGATCTATCACATCTAAATTTTCCAAAATTCTTTTTAGTTTTTCAGAATAGGATTAACTCACCCACAAAATGGAAGAGGATAATAGAAAGCAGAATCTAACAGTATTTTTTAAAATAAGAAATATACTTGAAACAAAGATTTACACCAAGTTAGAATGAAGATATGGAGTAGAATTTATTAAACTTTAATCAAATTCAGATGATCTCAAAGAATAAAACATGAAGTGGCCTTAGGGTTATTGCTATATCCTTACGAAGGGCTGCACCACATCAAGACACCATGTTAAATGGAAATTACTATACACATATGTGCATGCGCACACACACACACACACATACACACTCAAGCTCTTTTTCTAAACAACCTTGTGAGATAGATGTTGCAAGTATTTTTATTACATTTTAAAGAAGAGGAAACTGTGAAAAACAAACTTAGAAAGTTTAAATGGCTGATTCAGTGCCATATAAACAGAAAGGATAATATCAAAATCAAACCCATTTCCTTTTAATTACAGGTAAAACACTTTATATCATGCTAGTGCAAAACAATCGCATCACAAGAGAATGCTGGTTCTGCATCAATAAGGCACATGAATTTCCTTAGCTCTGTATGTTCCCTCACTATATATGTATTTCCTATACTTGTAACCTTTACTTCCTTTTACTAAGTCCTATATATTTCCTGTATGTGTCTCCATGCCCACTAGTAGTGTGTACAAGGAAAATCTTCCCCATCATTTATTTGTACTATACTTCTCTATTAATTGACCTTTGCTTTGAGCTAATGTGATCTCTCTTTTACCTAGTAAAAGTGAAAATGTCTATAGGAACTTGTGATCTATTATTTTGAGTGGATGCTGACCCATAAAGTATCTTAGACTTTGGATTGCTTTCTAGGGAACCATATTTGAGAGAAGTCCAGGGTGTTAGAAATATTTTCCTATTTCATGCTTTAATTGGTAACTTCAAAACTGAGAAAACCATAATCTCAGAAGGATTACAATTGCATATGACACAAAAGAGCAATAGAAAAAATCATCATGGCTATAAATGGTTTGCAACATGTTGCTGATGATGAAACAAGAGACATCATTATCTATATGTATGACAAGAAAAGGAGATAGAAAGTAAGTGGGAGAAACAACAGTTCAAGTACTTATCTCAAATCCACACATAATATTAAAACAGATTGAGGCAAGACTACTGCATTAAACTTTAGCAGGTTTATAGATGTAAATTACTGACCTTTTGTGATGTTAACATTTTGGTTGCAGAAAGCGATAAAAAATAAATGTGTAAAAAATACATAAAGGTCATCTTAAGACAAAACATGATTCCTCGGGGAAAAATGTCTAAGGAGAGATGCAGACTATTCTGAGAATCTGCAAGAAAACCACTTCTTTAGATAAAAATACAGAGAGAACCTGTTTGAAAGCAGATCAGAGACTGAGATAAAGATGGCTACAGATTTTTGGGATTCATCAGCTTCTTTACATATGACTGTTTTCAGAATTTTAAAGGTTGTAATTGAGAAATTACAAATCAAATAATTGTTTGGACCCTTTTAAGTTATTATTTATGCAAGGATTATTTAGGTCAGACCTTCCAAGAAAGATAAGTGGGTTTTTTTGTTTTTTTTTCCATTTCACATCTTAAGGGCAGAGGTGAGTCACAAACAAAAGGAGATACAGCTATGAGCTATTAAAATCCAGAGACAGATGACAAGATGGATGAAGACAGAGGAGATGAGAAGAAGCAGAGCATAGGATGAGTCAGAAGAAATGAGGGAAAGAAGACACATAAGACAATGAGGAAAACTATTTATAGAAAATAGAATACAGAAGGGGAGTACAATTGAAAAGCAGGGTTATAGCTGACAGAAAGAGCTACTTGCCTGAGTGAGAATTCTATTGCAATTAGAAGCTGGGTGGAGAAAAACAGAATTCTCTTCCTATGTGGAATGCTGATTAGGCTTACAAATAATGTGGACCAACAACAACTGAGAAAAGAGAAAACTTCCAAAGCCTTGTCTGGATTGTCTTTATTACCCTCTATGAAATTAAAGGGAAAAATAAAGTGGAAAAGCTGGAGTCTGTACCCATTTTCCTATGAGCTATATACTAATCTCTTTTTAAAAAATGTTTGTTCTCAACTTAAACACCAGAAAAGAGAATTTTTACAACATAGTATACAAAAAGATGATTCCATATGAAATCATGAATCTTTTTTTGGCACCAGTAGCTTTAAAAAAAAAAAAGTAGTATGTAAAAAATTCTACTTTCCTTTCAAAATTGTCTTGCTTGTCAGGCTTCCTTCTGAAATTCTTTTTAAAAATGTTTCTATGATGATTATGAACCACTACATAGAATTTCTGATCCCTCTAATTTTGTCTGCATGCATTTTGGATTTCCTTGCCAGGCTAATTGTACACTATTTCAAAGTCTGATTCTTTTTGTACAGCAAAACATGTTTGGTCATGTATACATATATTGTATTTAATTTGTACTCTATCATATTTAACATGTATCGGTCAACCTGCCATTTGGGGGGAGGGGGAAGGAGGAGAAAAATTAGAACAAAAGGTTTGGCAATTGTCAATGTTATAAAATTACCCATGCATATATCTGGTAAATAAAAACTATTAAAATATTTTTTAAAATGTTTCCATAGCCCTCTTTGGGGGCATCATAAATTACTCCTTCTCCCTTCTCCCAAATAAAATCAAGGAAGAAAAATTCTTGTAACAAATAAGCAAAATCAAGTGAAACATCTAAAAGAGGTCAGATCCAAAAAAGTATATCTCTGTCCCTTGTGTCCATTACATTTTTATTAAGAAATGAGTAACATGATATGTGTTTGCATACCCATGTACATTTTATGTGCCCACTTGAGTCTGGAAGGGTGGAGTAAATGAATGTAAAGTCTCTTCCATCCATCAAAGATACTTTGATTCCTACAGGAGGGTTTTGAGACAGCAAAGGTGGTTAATCTGCTTTTCTCAAAGAGGAGGTACTGTGTTATACTTATATCTAGCGATCTTCCTAAATATTATACCAAAAGAAATAAGTTTAGATTCAAACTGCACTCTTGATATGTCTTTAAGTAGGAAGGAGTATATCATGGTACATCCAAAAGCTTTACTTTTTTCCCACAAACAAAAGCAATGCAGTCATTTGATTATTGTCCTTCATCCTTGAAGAGGATCAAAATGACATCACTTTGTTGGAATCAAGAAACAATGTGTCCAGCTGCCTGATCAGACTAGTATGAGCTTGGCAGGCTGTACCACAGGAAGGCCACAAATAGTCTATATGGATATTTGAAGTGGAAATGTCTCTATGTTTTTTTCATCTCACCTTTCTTATGAACTACTGCAAGTCTACTTTGCTCGGACAATACTGCACTTTCTTTGATGAGGGTCCACCATGTTGGGAAATCCTATGCTGGTGTCTCCTATGTCCTACAATTGATTCCAAAGTTCTACAGAGAATGTCCTTGTATGCTTCTTCTGAGTCCTGTGTGATGAGTGTTTGCCTTTTGTGTGTTCTCCATAAAATAGATTTTAGGCAAGCATACAATTGGCATTAGAACAATGTGGCCAGTCCACCAATGCTGGCAGTTTAGCTTCAGAAAGCACCTTAGTGTCCAGTATCTTTTGTTACCAGGTAATCTTCAGAATGTTCTTACAACAATTCAAATGGAAGCAATTTAATCTCCTGTCATGGCACAGGAAAACCATCCAGGTTTCACAAGTATACAAGAGTGAGGTCAGCACAACAGCTCGTTAGGCCTTTACTTTAGGAAGCAGTCTAATACTTTTTTTTCTTTTGCACTTTCCTTTTGAGCCTCGCAAACACTAAACTAGTTCTGACCATGCATGCATCAATTTCCTTTTTTGTTGTTGTTTTTAACATTCAATTTTAAGATTTTTATTTCCAATTTTTTTTCCTTCTTCTCTTCTTTACTACCACCCTCCTCATGTTAGAAAGCAATCTGATACGGATTTTACATGTACATTCATTTTTAATGTACTTCCATATGAGTCATGTAGAGAAAGAAAAATCAAAACAAAAGAGAAAAACCACAAGAAATAAAAAACAAAACAAAAGGAAAAAAGGTGAAAATAGTATGCTTTGATTCATATTCCAAGTCTCCATAGTTCTCTCTCTGGATGAGGATGGCATTTTCCATCAAAAGTTTATTGGAATTGCCCTGGATCATTGATTTGTGTGCATCAATGTCATCATCTATGGGTGTACATCTCTCTAAAGTACACTTCCAAGTAAGTGAATCTATCCACAGCATGCAAATTTTCTCCATTTGTTGTAACCAGTGGTTCCATATATAGATGGAATAGTGCTAGTTGGTGGAAAACACACACGTTTCTTTCTGACCTTCTTCTACAACCCTCATACTAATTATGAAATCCAACCTCTGAATTAGCTCTGGGCCGGCACAACCCACAAATATTGGGAGTACAACAAATTATCAGCAGAAGATAATTTCAAAAATCACCAGAAAAGGTCTGTTTCAATTGGAAATGGGAGGGAGACAGCCAGAGCAAGCAGATGAGTACAAACACCAGCACAGACAGTGCAGAGTCCTGGGGTGTTGTGGACTCCGCAGAGGGGTGGAGGATGGGGCCTGCAAACTCCACATGGCAGAGAATCTATGGGGAGGAATCTACAGGAATCTACAGCAGTGTTGGCTACTTTGTCCTGGTTGCAAGCCAATAGATCAGCAGAGAAGTTATAAAACATCCAACACAAACACAAACACAAAAAATCAATACTGAACCCCAAAATGCCAGAATCTCACAGGACCTGGCCATGCCCACCCAGCACCAGGAGTGAATCAGCACTGACCCAGTGTAGCCACTGCCGCTTGCAAAACCTCCCCCACCCTAAAGGCAGACCTTAACTTTTTTTTTTTTTTTTTTTTTTTTTTTAATGAGTTAAAAAGTAAAGAGGATTCTGACAATAGATAGCTTTTATGGCAAAAGAGAAGAACAGATTACAAACCCTGAGGAGACTAAGATAGATTGTTTCCAGATGAAGTCCAAAAAGGCAATATAATCTGGTCCCCCTCACACAAGGCTCTCCTAGAAGAAATTAAAAAGGATCTTAAAAGAGAGCTAGAAGAAAAATGCAGAAAAGAAATGAAAATTTTGCAAGAGAGTTTGGAAAAGAGGCATATAACTCATTGAAACATAGATTTGATAAAATGGAAAAAGAAGCAATTCCCAGAAAAATATAATTTGTGAAACAGAAAAAGAAAATAACTCCTTAAAAAACAGAATTGTGAAATGGGAAAAAAAATTCTATAGAACAGAACAACTCATTTAAAAATTCAATTGAACAAATACAAAAAGAAGTAAAAAAAAAAAGTAAATGAAGAAAATAATTCACTAAAATTCAGAACTGAACAAATGGAAATGGATGACTCAATGAGACAACAAGAATCAGTCAAGCAAAACCAAAAAATAAAAAGAAAAAGAAAAAAAGAAAAAAATAAGAAAAAATGTTAAATATCTAATTGGAAAAACACAGACTTGGAAAATAGATCTAGGAGAGACGATCTGAGTATTATTGAACTCTCTGAAACACATGACGAAAAAAAGAGCCTAGACACTATCTTTCAGGAAATCATCAAAGAGAACTTCCCAGATATCATAGAACCAGAAAGTAAAATGATCATTGAAAGAATTCACCAAACACCTTCTGACAGAGACCCCAAAATTAAAACCCCAAGGAATATCATGGCTAAATTTGAGAACTATTGGACCAAGGAAAAAAATATTACAAGCAGCCAGAAAGAAACAATTCAAATACCAAGTACATGTATAATCTGATTTTACTGTTTAAATATAAAAAAGAAACTAGAGATGGAAAGGGGATGGAAAGAAAAAAAAGAGGAAAGTGAAGGTAAAATGAGGGAAATTATATCTCAGGAAGAGGTAAAGAAAACATATTATAACTGAGGGAAAGAAAGGAGAGTGACAAATATTTGTGAATCTTACTCTCATCAGATTTGTCCCAAAGAAAGAATATTACATGTATTTGGTTTCATTGAGAAACATCTCTCATCTTACAGAAAAGTTGGAGGGGAAAGGGGAAAAGGGAAAGGGTAGGCTAAATAGAAGGGAAAAGAGAAATAGTAGGGGAAAGGTAAGAAAAGGGGAGGGTCTCTAAAGGGGAAGGACTGCTTGAGGCAAGTAGTGCTCATAATTAAAATACTGGGGAGGAGGAAAAGGGGAAAAGGAAAGAAAAAAGTATAATTTGGGACTAATAAGATAGCAAGAAATACAGAATTAATAGTTTTAACTGTAAACATGAATGGGGTGAACTCATCCATAAAATGTAAGAGGATAGCAGACTGGATTAAAAGCCAGAATCCTATAATAGGCTATTTACAAGAAACACATTTAAAGAAAAGCAATACAAACAGAGTAAAGGTAAAAGGCTGGAGCAGAATCTATTGTGCTTCAGGTGAAGCAAAAAAAAAAAAAAAAGCAGGGATAGCCATCCTGATCTCAGAGCAAGCAAAAGCAAAAATTGATCTAATCAAAAAAGATAAGGAAGGAAACAATATTTTGCTAAAGGGTACTATAGATAAAGAAGCAATATCAATATTAAACATATATGCACCAAGTGGTATAGCATCTAAATTTCTAAAGAAGAAGAGAGTAGCAAGAAGAAGCAGACAGCAAAA
The DNA here is from genome assembly GCF_048593235.1 of Sminthopsis crassicaudata. Taxonomy (NCBI): domain Eukaryota; kingdom Metazoa; phylum Chordata; class Mammalia; order Dasyuromorphia; family Dasyuridae; genus Sminthopsis; species Sminthopsis crassicaudata. Next base: position 259,625,506 of record NC_133618.1, read on the forward strand.
TTAAGTGGGAGATCTCTTTCAGAACTAAATAAATCAACAAAATCAATAAGAAAGAAGTTAAAGAGGTAAATATAATACTAGAAAAACTAGATATGATAGATCTTTGGAGAAAATTGAATGGAGATAGAAAGGAGTACACTTTTTTTCGGCAATTCATGGAACCTATACAAAAATTGACTAGCACATAAAGATCTCAAAATCAAATGCAGAAAGGCAGAAACAGTAAATGCATTTTTTCAGATCATGATGCAATAAAAGTTACATTCAATAAAGGGCCAGGGGAAAATAGACCAAAAAGAAATTGGAAATTAAATAAACTCATCATAAAGAATGAATGGGTGAAACAGCAAATCATAGACACAATCAATAATTTCATCCAAGACAACAATAATGACAATAATGAGACAACATGCCAAAATTTATGGAATGCAGCCAAAGTAGTAATAAGGGGAAATTTTATATCTCTAGATGCTTACTTGCATAAAATAAAAAAAAAAGAGAAGATTAATGAGTTGGGCTTGCAACTAAAAAAGCTAAAAAAAGAATAAATTTAAAACCCCCAATCAAATACCAAACTTGAAATTCTAAAAATAAAAGGAGAGATCAATAAAATTGAAAGTAAAAAAACTATTGAATTAATAAATAAAACTAAGAATTGGTTTTATGAAAAAACCAACAAAATAGATAAACCTTTAGTTAATTTGATTAGAAAAAAGAGGAAAATCAAGTTGTTAGTCTCAAAAATGAAAAGGGAGAACTATCCACCAATGAAGAGGAAACTAGAGCAATTATCAGAAGTTACTTTCTCCAACTTTATGCCAATAAATTTGACAACCTAAGTGAAATGGAGGAATGTCTACAAAAATATAGATTGCCTACATTAACAGAAGCAGAAATAAATTACTTAAATAGTCCCATTTTAGAAAAAGAAATATAACAAGCTATTAATCAACTCCCTAAGAAAAAAATCTCCAGGACCAGATGGATTTCCATGTGAATTCTACCAAATATTTAAAGAACAGTTAACTCCAATACTATATAAACTATTTGAAAAAATAGGGAATGAAGGACTTCTGCCAAATTCCTTTTATGGCACATAGTACTGATACCTAAACCAGGTAGGATGAAAACAGAGAAAGAAAATTAGAGACCAATCTCCCTAATGAATATTGATGCAAAAATCTTTTTTTTAAATTATTTTATTTTTTAAATTAATTTTATAATTATAACATTTTTGATAGTACATATGCATAGGTAATTTTTTACAACATTATCCCTTGTACTCCCTTCTGTTCTGAATTTTCTCCTCCTCTCCAAGCAAAAATCTTAAATAAAATATTAGCAAAGAGATTACAGATAATCATCCCCAGGATAATACACCATGACCAAGTAAGATTTATACCAGGAACACAGGGTTGGTTCAATATTAGGAAAACTATTAGCATAATTGACTATATCAACAGCCAAATTATGAAAAAACATATAATTATCTCAATAGAAGCAGAAAAAGCATTTTAAAAAATCCAACATCCATTCCTATGAAAAATACTTGAAAGTATAGGAATAAATGGACTTTTCCTTAAAATAGTCAGTAGCATCTATTTAAAACCATCAGCAAGCAGCATATGTAATGGGGATAAATTAGAACCATTTCCAATAAGATCAGGGGTGAAACAAGGTTGCCACTATTACCATTGCTATTCAATATTGTATTAGAAATGCTAGCCTTGGAAATAAGAGAAGAAAAAGAGATTAAAGGAATTAGAGTAGATAATGAGGAAATCAAATTATCACTCTTTGCAGATGATATGATGGTATACTTACAGAACCCTAGAGAATCAACTAAAAAGCTATTAGAAATAATCCATAACTTAAGCAGAGTTTCAGGATACAAAATAAATCCACATAAATCATCAGCATTCTTATACATCATAACAAAGTCCAACAGCAAGAGATACAAAGAGAAATTCCATTTAAAATAACTGTTGATAATATAAAATATTTGGGAATTTATCTGCCAAGGAAAAGTCAGGAACTATATAAGCAAAACTACAAAACACTTTCCACACAAATAAACTCAGATCTAAGCAACTAGAAAAATATCAAGTGGAAAAATATTGAACAAATATAATAAAGATGGCAATACTCACTAAACTAATCTATTTATTTAGTGCTATACCAATCAAACTCCCAAGAAACTATTTTACTGAATTTGAAAAAATAATAACAAAATTCATCTGGAAGAACAAAGGTCAAGAATTTCAAAAGAATTAACGAAGAGAAAAACAAATGAAGGTGGCCTAGCTGTATCAGATCTAAAACTATACTATAAAACAGCAATCATCAAAATCATTTGGTATTGGCTAAGAAATAGAGAAATTGATCAGTGGAATAAGTTAAGTTCACAGAACAAAATAGCTAATGACTATAACAATCTAGTATTTGACAAACCCAAAGGCCCCAGCTTTTGGAATAAGAATTCACTATTTGACAAAAACTGCTGGAAAAATTGAAAACTAATATGCCAGAAAGTAGGCATAGACCCATATACCAACATAAGGTCGAAATGGGTTCATGATCTAGACATAAAGAATGGTATTATAAACAAATTAGAAGAACATAGGCTAGTTTACCTCTCAGATTTGTGGAGGAGGAAGGAGTTTGTGAGCAAAGAAGAACTAGAGATGATTATTGATGAAAAATTAGAAAATTTGGATTATATTAAGTTAAAAAGTTTTTGTACAAACATACGCAGAGAAGATTAGAAGGGAAGAAATAAACTGGGAAAAGTTTTACATGCAAAGTATCTGATAGAAAGGACTTCTTTCAAAAATATATAGAGAATTTACTCAAATTTATAATAGTTCGAGCCATTCTCCAATTGATAAGCTGGTCAAATGATATGAATAGACAATTTTCAAATGAAGAAATTGAAACTATTTGTAGCCACATGAAAAAGTGCTCCAAATCACCACTGATCAGAGAAATACAAATTAAGACAATTCTGAGATACCACTACATACCTGTTAGATTGACTAAGATGACAGGAAAAGATAATGATGAATGTTGGAGGGGATGTGGGAAAACTGGGACACTGATACCTTGTTGATGGAACTGTGAACAGAGTCACAGTTTGGAACTATGTTCAAAAAGTTATCAAGCTGTGCATACTCTTTGATCCAGCAGTGTTTCTACTGCGATTATATTGCAAAGAGATGCTAAAGGAGGAAAAGGGACCCACATGTGCAAAAATGTTTGCGGCAGCTCTTTTTGTAGTGGCAAGAAACTGGAAACCGAGTGGATTTACCATCAGTTGGAGAATGGCTGAATAAATTATGGTACTATTGTTCTGTAAGAAACAACCAGCAGGATGATTTCAGAAAGGCCTGGAGAGACTTACATGACCTAATGCTGAATGAAATGAGCAGGACCAGGAGATCATTATACAAGGCAACAACAAGACTATACGATGATCAATTCTGATGGAGATGACTCTCTTCAACAATGAGATGATTCAAACCAGTTCCACTTGTTCAGTGATGAAGAGAGTCATCTATACCCAGAGAGAGAACAATGGGAACAGAGTATGGAACACAACATAGTATTCTCACTCTCTCTGTTATTTGCTTGCATTTTGTTTTCTTTCTCAGTTTTTCTTTTTTTTCCTTCTTGATCTGATTTTTCTTGTGCAACAAGATAACTGTATAAAAATGTATACATGTATTGGATCTAACATGTATTTTAACATATTTAACATCTATTGGATTACCTGCCAGCTAGGGGAGGGGGTGGGGGGAAGGAGGGGGAAATTTGGAACAAAAGGTTTTGCAAGGGTCAATATTGGAAAAATTACCCATGCATATGCTTTGTAAATAAAAAGCTTTAATAATAATAATAAAATAATTTAAAAAAAAAAATTCCAATTTGACTAATGACCAACTCTCTGAATGTCATTGAATTTATTGTAATTTTTAAGGATCCTCTTTGAAAAATTATTAGTATTTGTCACATTTATTAAACTTATTAAAAGTTTTTTCCAACCCCCCTCCCCCAAAAAAAGTTTAGCATTAATCATTTTAAGATTGCAGGAAGAATTCCTGAGGCATAAGTAATTATAGGAATTTTCCCCTCTTCTGAAACATCTTATTAAGTTTTGAGGTACCATTCCATAGGATTTGTTTTGAAAAAAAAGGATTAAATCTAACAATAAGTTTAAAAAAGGTTTTAAAAGCAAGTAATAAAATTAACAGTTTCATTAGGCAATGAAAAAAAGTTAGTTGGCAGAAAGCCCAGAAATTAAGAGAATAAGAAAAAAAAATTCAGAAATAGCTAACTCTTCCTTGACCCCTGTCTTGTTTGGAGTACCCTTCTGCTCCATTGGAAAGGAAAATATGGTTCACTTTACATAAAAGCTAAGGTAGATGTTGAAAAAGAAAAGCACCCCAGATGTAATATTAAGGGACCCTCTCCACAATTCTGATTACTCAGTATTCTCCAATTCCTAGAGTCCTGAGTGTGGGGATTAATAACAAGGTCATTGTAATCCATGTCCCTCTGTTAGCTCTTCTCATCTCAAATCATAGTAAGAAGAGAAAATGTTGAAAAACTTAGGGAAACTCAAATTCTGCCTCATTTAGTAGAATGGGGGAAGTAGCAACTGCAATGGGGACCCCACACACCTTTCCCCAAAAGCCCTATAGTCCACCTGAGAAGGTGAGTGGAGTGAAGGTCAAGTCCATGATCAGCCTGACACCTGAAGCTCCCACCAAAGGAAAATCCTAGCAACAGCCACCCCAGCCTTCAGTAGTTATGTCCAGAAAAGCCCGGGAAGAATCTGAGTGCCCCTGGCATTCCCCAACATGGCATTGTGAGGTGGAAGAGCCAATCAGCCTCTTCCTTTGTTGAGCCCACCATTCTCTGTTTCATTTGCTATATAATTTATGACAAATTATTTTATCTCTGTTTTCTTATTTGTAAAAAAGAAATAATGATCGTATGAAGGTCACATGATTATAAAGGTGCTTAGCATAGAGCAAATGCTATAAGAATGTTAACTGTATTATTGGATATAATTGCTTCATATGTGATAACTTTATATGAGTTTTTAAATGTGACTAATATACCCTGTTAATGTTGAGAGAAATGGTTGTTTTGTGTGTGTAAAGCAATTTGGAAGTGAATTCAACTAAATTAAAGTTACCACACCTGGGCTCCCCAGGCCTAGGAGAACAGTGCATAGGAGAAAGATAGTCCATTTCTCTTTTTTCTGCCTTCCCTCATTCCTTAACTGCAGCAGGGATGGATGGAAGACAGAAAAAGAGAAAGAAAATAAACTCAGTTCAATGACATTTTTATTTGAGATATGACTTTAATCAAAGCCCACTAAAGGGACATGTAAATTGTAATCTATTTGCAATATTAATAGATTATTTAAGAGTTTGGAAACTTTAGGAAAACAGAAATGCTGTTTGCTACTATTTTAAAAACTCTGGCAACAAACAGCCTGCTTTTACATTATCAGAAGTCAGACTTCTGAGAGTTCTTTCAGTGAAAACTTACATCTTTCCTGACTCATAAAAGAGAAAAGGTTTGTGTGTATTAGAAAACAATCAAAAGCTAATTGAGTTTAATTGGAACATCTAGTTAGAATTTAGGGAATCTCATAAACCAAAGCTAAATCAAGATTTGTATGTTAAAATTGGAAACCTAACTGCAAATTATATGAGGTTCGTATCCATTTTTGTGATAGATTCTATTCTACTTAAATTTTAAGAATTGTCTTGTTTGGAAGTCTTGAGAACTTCCAATGCTGCAAGGCGGGGGAAGGGCTCGTGGGGAAGAATAAACTGAACAACTATGAGAAAATGGAAAGTTTGTTTAGGTATTTTCACCTTTGCTAAGAAAACAAGAGGAAAATGGCTATTACCATGAAAATCCTAAGATTATTAAATAAATTATTTGGAGTTATTGTCATTTTATTGAAATGTAAAATTTGTAATTACTGTGTTGAACAAGAGGGAAGAAAGAGGTTAAAGAGTTGAAGCATAAAGAGTGTGCAGCACCCTTTCTCCCCTTAACAGAGTAGAGAGAAGTATAAAGAGCAAACTCCATAAAAGTTTTAAGGATAGTTGGAGTAGGCAGGTAGGAACAATAAGATCAGCCTTTTTTCTGGGGTCTCTGTTAACTCCCCTTAATTTGCAAGCTTGCCTGTTTTTCTTGAGTCCATCAGTGTAAGCAAGACCATTTGTTCTGAGAAATGACCTTGTCTGGGATGTATAGTTCCCAAAGTTATTAAAAATCTGAGCTTGTTTATTATATAGAAATAATTTCTATAATTGTACTTTGTATCAGGATGAATTTAAACTCAAGAATAAGAAGAAAATAAGAACATGTAAAAGATGTTAAGTGAAATTTTTTAAGTATATGAGTCATGGTAAACTTTTATTGCTTATTACAACTTCATGAGAGTAAAGTAATCTAGCCTAAGGGGTGATTAGTAGAATTTGCTATTTCCGATAACATCTGTGTCTGAGACTAGAATTGAACTCCGGTCCTCCTGAATTTAAGGCTGGTGCTCTATCCACTGCACCACCTAGCTGCCCCAGAACGACCTTTTTTGATGCTATTATATTCATGTCCCTGCATTTTTTCTCTTATAGCAAATTTCTATAATCAGAGCAAGTGGTCCATCAATAGAAGCCATGAATACAATATAAGTATGTAAGACCTTGCTATTTTCAATCTGAAACTATATAGTCATTATATTCTAAATAATTAAGTAAATGAGCATTTGGCCTGTTATTAGATGCATATCTATATGAAATAAGGTCCTTAAATGTTTTTGAAATGATGTTAAGAAGACTAATGTTGAAGAATTATCCAAGCATATGTTTTGAAAAATAAAAGCTTTAATAAAAAATAGGAAAGAAAAAAAGAAATGATGTAAGAATATTTGGATGTTGATATACTATCATTGGGACCTAACTATTGATTATTGAAACAAAGTCTGAAACATCTTCTGTATGGTTTAGAGAAGAGAATTTTAGTACAGTTTTCTTAGATGGATGTAACTTAATGGAATATTTTATGTTATATCAATGAAACAGTCAATTTTGTTTGTTACTACCATGGAAATAGCATCTGTTTGTACTGTGTATATTGTGATACAGACATATTTTCTTATAAGTGCCTTCTTTGATATGTACTATTCTGGAACTGGATACTTAAGTACCCTCCCAAGTCTTTTAACCTAAGGATAAAAAGCCTCTACCTGCAAGGGTGTTGTTACTCGTGTTCCCATGCCAACTGTTATTCAACCTTTTCATGAGCTTTGACTCTTCTAGGCTCCAATCCATGTATCTCTAATTACTTGATCAACCTAGATACTATTCTCTACCTGATTCTAAGGCTCAGCACCTTCTGGATGCTGCTGCTGCCCTCTTCAAGTAATACAATTACCCTCCTCAATCCCCACTAAGCAAGGTCAGATCCATGCCCGTTATCAGCCTGAAATAGCACCAGAAAATAAGACCTTTGTTCCTTTACCCCAAAAGAATTTGGGTTCCAACGGCTGGAAGGGGAATGATGTGGTATAGCTCTCAAGAAGGATGTAGCAATAATTCCTAAGGCCACCTGACCTTCTCAATGAGCTAGTTAAAAATAACATATTTCTATCTGACTAAGATGCTGAGCCCACAAATATTGCTAACTGTCAGTGATAACAGGATAACATTTCTGAGAGTAACGAGCAACAATAGTGAGGTGCTTAAATTTGAGGTAGGCACAGAACAACAACAACAACAAAAAACTTGCCACTTGACCTAGTGAAGTTTCAGTCTTAAAACACCTCTGGAACTTTCCAAGAAAGTTCCCCCAAGATCTCTGCCTGAAAAACTATAAGTACTGCACCTGCACACAAAGTCAGAACCTGACCATTCTGTAGCTCCACCCCTAAGCCATAAAATTAGCATATTAATAACATGAAGCATCTGGTGTCTCTAACTTTTCCCTATAAATTTATCTTCCTGCTCCTGGTTCTTTGAGCAGTTATTTTTGAATTTAGCCTGATTTCATTGACCCACACTTAATACCATATACCAAGATAAGATCAAAATGGGTTCATGATCTAAGCATAAAGAATGAGATTATAAATAAATTGGAAGAACATAGGATAGTTTACCTCTCGACGTGGAAGGAATCTGTGACCAAAGAAGAACTACAGATCATTATTGATCACAAAATAGAAAATTTCAATTATATTAAGTTAAAAAGCTTTTGTACAAATAAAACTAATGTGGACAGGATTAGGAGGGAAGCAATAAACTGGGAAACCATTTTTACAGCTAAAGGTTCTGATAAAGGCCTCATCTCCAAAATATAGAGAGAACTGATTCTAATTCATAAGAAATCAAGTCATTCTCCAATTGATAAATGATCAAAGGATATGAGCAGACAATTTTCAGATGATGAAATTATTTCTAGTCATATGAAAAGGTGCTCCAAGTCATTATTAATCAGAGAAATGCAAATTAAGACAACTCTAAGATACTATTATATACCTGTCAGATTGGCTATGATGACAGGAAAAGATAATGAAGAATGTTGGAGGGGATGTGGGAAAACTGGGACACTGATGCATTGTTGGTGGAATTGTGAATACATCCAGCCATTCTGGAGAGCAATTTGGAACTATGCTCAAAAAGTTATCAAACTGTGCATACCCTTTGATTCAGCAGTGCTACTACCGGACTTATATCCCAAAGAGATTTTAAAGAAGGGAAAGGGATCTGTATGCGCCAAAATGTTTATGGCAGCCCTTTTTGTGGTGGCTAGAAACTGGAAATTGCATGGATGGAGATTATTATACACTTCAATAACAGTATTATATGAGGATTAATTCTAATGGATTTGGATATCTTTGGCAATGAGAAGATCCAAATCAAGTCCAACTGATCTATAATTAACAGAACCAGATATACCCAGAGAAAGAACACTGGGAAATTAGTATGGACCACATCGTAACATTTCCACTCTTTCTGTTACTGTTTGCTTGCATTTTTGTTTTTGTTTTTTTTCAGGTTATTTTTACCTTCTTTCTAAATATGATCTTTCTTGTGCAACAAGATAACTGCATAAATATGTATACATATATCATATTTAACATATACTTTAACATATTTAACATGTATGGGACTATCTGCCATCTAGGGGAGGGAGTGGAGGGAAGGAAGAGAGAAGTTGAAACTGAAGTTTTTGTAAGGGTCAGTATTGAAGAATTACCCATGCATATGCTTTGTATATAAAAAGCTATAATAAAAAAAGAAAAAGAAAAAGAATTTAGCCTGATTTAATCAGCATTAGAGTTACAATAAACTTTGCCCCTTGACTTGGAGATAAGTCCAAGCCTACAAATTCTTTTGAGTTACCTTGTGACACTAATCTGGAACCCAACATTTTTGGAATCCCCCTTGAGTCCCAACAAGTTAAGTAAGGTCAGCCTATGAACATCAGCAGAAGTGTCTGGAAGTGATGAAGACTTTGACTCACTGCAGGCTCCTGATTGGCTCTTTTCAATAGATAGGTTTCCTCTGTTTCCAGTACATCTGCCTGGTAAAGTGACCCATAGAAAAGAGACATATTAATCTCAGGAGTATTTCCACAACTGTTTCAAATCGTTGTCTTAGCTTTTCTTCCAAGTTAGCAACAAACTATTGGTGCTTGATGAAGCACTCTAATCTATTGACATTAAATCTTTTGGTAGTCATCTTGCTGTGGGGTGCTGCTTTTATTGAATTAGAATATCAAGTTTGGAAAGGATAAGTCTATAACTAGTCCAATGCTTTATGCCACACAATGCCTTTATCATTCTCACATCCAATCTTTCCTTCTTACAATGACATATTATATTAAATGCCAATTTTTCTTCATGCTTACAGGAAGTAAAAGAGATCATTTTGATTCTATAAAATTAAAAACTTTTTGTACAAGCAAAATCAATGGAGCCAAGGTTAAAAGGAAAGCAGAAAATGGGGAGGACAGAGTCAGAGCAGAATTATAACAAGTTTCTCTGATAAAGGCCTTATTTCTCAAACATATAAAGAATTAAATAAAATTTATAAAAATATGAGTCATTATCCAATTGAATAGACAATTTTCAGAAAGAGAAATCAATTTTTAAAAAAGTTTTTAAATGGTCAAAATAACTTATACTTGGAGAAATGAAAATTAAAACAACTCCAAGGTATCACCTCACACCTATCAGGTTGGCTAATATGAAAATAAAGAAAAATAACAAATGTTAGAAGGAATGTGGAAAAATTGGAACATTAATGCATTGTTAATGAAGTTATAAACTGATCCACCCATTCTGAAAAGTAATTTGGAACTATACCCAAAGGGTTATACAATTGCTTATATTCTTTGATACTGTAATACTACTACTAAAGGTTTGTATCTCAAAAAGAATAAAGAAAATAGAAAATATACTCAAATATTTATATCAGCTTTTTTTGTGGTAGCAAAGAATTGAACATTGAAGGGATGCCTATCAATTAGGAAATAGCTAAAAAAGTTGTGATATAAGATTGGAATGAATATTATTGTGCTATAAGACATGATGAGCAGGATGCTTTCAAATAAACTTCAGGCTTATTTAGATTTAAATGAATAGATACAAAGTGAACCAAAACATAGTACACAGTACCACATGGATTAACTGTGAATGACTTAGCTACTTTCATCACTACAAGAATCCAAAACAATTTGAACGACTTATGATGAAAAAATGTTATTCACCTCTAGAGAAAGAGCTAATGGAATCTGAATGCAGATTGAAGCATACTTTCTTACTTTATTTTTCTTATGGGTTTTTTAAAAATTCATGTTCTTTTGCAATATGACTAATATAAAAATGTTTTGAATAAATTCATATGTATAATCTGTATCAAATTGCTTGCCTTCTCAAGAAGGGAGAAGGAAGGGAAGGAGAGAATTTAAAACTAAAATTTTTTTTTTAATGAATGTTAAATTTTTTTTACATGTAATTGACAAAAAAATTAATTTTTAAAATCCACTCCATGTCTAATTTTCTCTAATAATATTTTCTAAAAACTGCTTTTCCATGGGCATTTTTGCATGTCTTTATATATTTGTATTTTATGTTTTTCACACTTAAATTTATTATGCTTATCCACACTTACATGGCATTGCATTTTAAAATTTTATCCTTTTTGTGTCTCTTTTTCTCTGACTAAATAGGTGAAAGAGAACATATTCATTTCATCAAACGTTTATCAAACACCTACTTTTTGTAAGGCCCTGGACATTAAAAAAAACAGATATATATGAAATATAGATCTTAATATTCATTGGAGTATATATTTAAAACCAATCTCTTGAGGAAGTTAAGTGGTGCAGCAATTAGAGAGTAAAGCATCTTAAACTGTGGGGTCTCCATCCTATATGAGATTGTGTTACTGAATGTGGAAGTTACAACAAATTTGGCAACATCAAAAAGTTTCCAACAGAAACCACCAAAAATTAATTCAAAATCAAACGTGATGAATCCAATGTTTTTGGCAGTGCTCGCCTATATTGTATCTTACATTTTCACTTCAGCCTTGGTTATGCCCACATAACATTTACACTTTACACTTGACATGCACAAATGTTGCCAGAAACACTTCAGCTCAAATTCGAGATAGAGTCAAATAAAAATTTGGGGATTTGAAAAGAGGTCATGAGAGGAAAAAGTTTAAGAAACTCTGTCCCTGAAATAAAAAAGACATGAGTTCAAATCAGACTCAGATGCTGTGTCTATGTGACCCTAAACAAGTCACTTAGCCCTAATTGCCCATAGAAAATTAAAATAAAGTAAAACCTGTCAAAATAGGATTAAAGCAGAACAGAAAAGACAATACCTCTAGAATAAGGATTCAAATCCTCCTTCTGAAGCTGACCACCTAATTTCTTTAGACCTCAGTTTGGTCAATGGAAAATAAAAGGGTTGGCCCACATAGCCCTTTAGGTTCTCTCCAACTTTTAATCTACAATCCTATGAGTTTGTTTTAACGTAATTTAAAGGCACCATTCAGTTGAACCCACTGGGCCTGGCCATATATACTTCTAGGCACTGTAGGTGACCCTGATTCACTAGTGGGAATTTGAACTCAGATAAGGGAAGTAGGCTCCCAAGTTTCACATTTATTTCTTCATCATATTCCCTTTCAGTATATACACACAAACCCTGGGAAAAAAGTTATTATTATGAACTAATAATTGCTTTAAAGTCATAAATTCCTTTAAAAGGATGAAATTTTAAAAATTGTTCAATATGCAAATGTGAATCATATATGGAATGAGTACTTTTTTTACAGAAAACAGAATGCTAAATATTAAAGAATCATAGCATGCATTACAGAATGATTAGAACAGACTTTAATACTTTATCTTTACTAATGCAATGAATTGAGAAGTTGTACAATTATTTTTCTTTCCTTCAAGGCTGAGAATTGGATTATTTTTGATTCCCGCCTCCTCCAAAAGAAGAAAAGGTAAAATTTTAGAATGTTTAACCACATAAATGTAGGTTTCAAAATATTTTTGTGTGAAAAATATAAAGGACAGTTGTTAAGCATTGACAAGTGGGAAAAAATCTAAGCAGAAAAGCTATTTTTAGAAAATATTATTAGGGAGGTCAGACATAAAGAGCAGTAATCCAAGAAAAAAAAAAAAGATCCTTGAGCAATAGCTGTCATCACTGCTTTGTGCAGCACCTTCCAGGATACAAAGCAAAGTTATGTTAGACAGCAAAGTTCTCAATATGAAGATTGTTTTTATTTTTTATGCTTTCTTTGTTTTTAGTGGTGTGGACAGGATATCTGCCCATCTTCTTAAGAGCTAAATTTCTAAAACTAGAATTTAGAAGACATCTAGGGCCCCCAAGTGGACTATGGATTTATTTCAGAGGATCTATTAATTTGAAAGTTTTAATATTTTGATGTCTATATTTCAATATGATTGTTTTCTTTGATAATCTTTTATATTTTATTTATATTGACAATATTATTTTTTATAAGGGGCTTATAGGCTTCATTAGATTGTCAGAGGGATCCACAATATACAAAAAGTTTTAAAATAAGTTCTAAAGGTCCCAGGTTAAAGAGAAAATATATTGGAAGCAACAAGAAAAGCACAATTTAAATATCATAAAGTTACAATAAGGATTACATAAGTTACTACATTGAAGGTCTGTAAATCTTGGAATATTGTATTTTCAAGAGTAACTTACCCAGCAAAGTTAAGTATAATCCTTAATGGAATAAATAAATAAATAAAAGGATATTTAGCAAACTGAAAGACTTTCAGATATTTGTGACAAAAACAGCAGAACTTAAGGGAAATTTTGACATATAACATTGAAGAGAAATATGAATACTAAGGACCAATTATAAGGAACTCAAAAAGACCAAATCATTTATTTTTATATATGAAAATATCAATTCTTTTATGACTAATTTTTATTTGGGTAGCTTGAAAAAAAAAGGCTTGGGCTGAGCTGAGCTGAGTATGATAGAATGATTACAAAAATAAATATGTAGAGTGATATAAAAAAGAACAATTATCTCATACAAATGAAGCAAAAAGGGAAAATTTTATAAGGAGGAACTTACTAGGGGAAGGGGAAAGAATGGGGGAAGGATATATACAGCATATATATCTAGAATGGTATAAAATTCTTCTAAATTAAGAAAGAAAAATGCAAGGGATCTAGGGGAGAAGGTGGAGGGAAGGAGGGGAAAAGTTGGAACAGAAGTTTTTGTAAGGGTTAATGTTGAAAAATTACCCATGCATATGTTTTGTGTATAAAAAGCTATAAAAAAAAGAAGGTATAACAAAAAGTATAGGGCAGATATGATTCAACTACTTCATCATTTTAGCTAAGATTGGTCCTGATTTGCCAAGTTATGTAAACACAATTTCTTAGAATTGTAAAAGAGTAAGGTCAGGGGATAGGTGAGATATTCTTAAGATGAGGCAAGAGATTTCAGATTTATCTAAGCTCTTATAAAGGTCTTTGCCTAAACACACATCCTAATGTGCTCAGGGAACCAAGGAGTGTTGATTCCTCTCTGGCTCCATGCAATATGGCAAATGGCTTCAGGTGGTGTTTCAGTTATTTTGCATCTGCATTCAAGAATTCATTTAGCTAAGATAGAGAGAGGGAAAGATGGGAGATTCCCTTGGGATTCTCCTGAGTTCCCCTGTAATTAAAAAAAGGGAAAATTCAACAAAACATTGCAAAACAACATAGTCCTAGGTGTGTATCAATCATAATACTATTTTAAACCATTTTAAATAACCAGACAGTATAAAATATCTGAGAGTGTGATTGCCAAAAAAAAAAAACACGTATTCTATATGAATATAAACATTTTTATACAAATAAAGTTAGATCTAAATAATAAAAGTACTATTTATTGCTCGTGGGTAAATAAAACTAATATTATTTTTAATGACAATTTTACCTAATCTATGTAATGACATTCCAATTAAAATACTGGTCAATTATTTTACTGAGTTAGAAAAAACAATAACAAAGTCCATGTAGAAGAAAAAAGGTCAGAATCTTTAAAGAAAGAGGCAGGGAAGGAGTTGGGAGGGGGGAGAGAGGAGAAGAAAATGTAAAGGAAGCAAGTTCTATAGTATTGGATATTAAACAATATTATAAGGTGAAAGCATTGTTGAAGTGTAAAATGGATAATTTTGATTATTTCAAATTAAACTTTTCTTACAAATAAAACCCCTACAACCAAAAATAGAAGGAATGCAGAAAATTTCATAGACAATTTTCTTAGATAGAATCTGATTGTATTGAATTATTGTCATGATGTAGGAAATGGCTGACCTATTTGATTTAAAAAAATATGGAAAGACTGGGACTTATGAAAGAAAATACTATTCACCTTCAGAGAAACAAACAAGTAGAAATAAAAGGACAATCTTATATGTAAATACATGTGTGTGAGTGTATATGTATGTATGTATATATATATATATATGTTTGTGTGTATACATATATGTGTATATATATATAATCTTTATATATAAATATATGTGTGTGTCTATGTTTAATTGTAACCTTAGGGAAAGGAGAGAGGAGAAGGGAAAATAAAATTAAAAATGCACAACATGGAACAAAAAAAAAAGCAAAGAAAAGATGAACATTTTTAAAAACAAGGTATAGTATTTAGTAGATTCTTTTTCTTGACATAGAAATTCATTGCTTGAATCCTCTTTTATGATCTGCTGAACACATAACAATGGTTTTCCCCTCTCTTATTATTTTGTACTTAAATTTAAAATAAATTTCAAAACTTAAATAAATAAATAAAGATAAAGTCATTAAAAAAAAAAAATTGTGTCCTAGACCTTAGGAACCTGACTATGACAAGCAGGGAGAAAATTTCTTTTCTTATGATGCAAATAAAAGATCTGGCTACTAAGACAATTAGTCTCCATTAATCTGTTGCAGATTCACAGTGCTACAGAGAGACTAGGGAATCCAAGGGGCAAATAAGATGGTAAAAGGAAAAGGTAAAGCCCAAATAACAAAATAACAAACAGAAATTTTAAAAGAGGGTGGGATGTGGGGAAATGGGTGGGGAGAGTGTTCCTGTTAGTAAGTTAGGGGGTGGAAAGATAAAGCCTTCAAAAAGCAATCCATTAAGAAAAAAAACAGGAAGTTAATAATGAAAGTAAAATGTCAAATGATCTCAAATTATAAAAGGCAGAGGGAAAAAAAGTTTCGTCTAAATATTAAAATTAATTTAAACAAAAAGCAAAAAGAATGTTAAATCAATAAAATCATTAAATATAGTAGCAAAACAAAGTACCATCATTAAAGCTAGGATACTATATATATATATATGTATGGATGGATAGAGGTAATATATATATAAAAAGATAGGATACTTTCCTCACAAGTATACTACCTCCCCTCTTTCTCTTTTTCCCCCCTTCTCACCCTCTTCTACATAGTTCTTTCTCATATGCAACCTGGCCAAAAAGAAAAAAAAATGACCAAAATATAGCTGAGAATCCAGGTTTCTCCAAGGGCCAGAAAAGCGTCACAAGAGAAGCAAGTTAGATCTTTTGTTACCATAAAAATATAAAATAAATAGGGGAGGTTCCATTTAATGTTTTTAACTAAATAAATACTCTTTTCCTTTTTCTCTACAAATGCAGTAGTCACATTAAAAAAAAAAAAAAAAAATCTTGCTTCCAGGCAATGTCAGTTGATGTTAAACATGATGAAACTAGTTACAAGATGTTGTCTCATAGCTGAAGAGTAATAGTTTTTTAATGAGCCAAATTTGCTCTCAATCCCCTCCCTTTTAATTCTGAGTTGTTGATGACTCAACAGTTGTTTCTAGGTTTGACTGTTTGGGGGGTAAGAGCTGGGGCTCTCTAACTGCCATTCTTCTTGCCTGAATAAATTCCTATAATATTTCGAACTACATTCCTATTATGCTATGCTGACCTCAGAAACCCTTGATTATTATTCCTCAAACAAGCCTGCTTTTGTATTTAATTTCCTTTTTTTAGAATGCTTTCCTACATCCTATGTATTTATCTAAGATCCATCTTTCCCATTAAGCCTATCTCAAAGAATAGGTAAACAAAGATGGATCTTAGTGCAAATGGAAATATGGTATCTGGCATACTAACAAGTGGATTCAAATTGCATTCCTTCCACTTGCTACTTCTAAGTTGGGTAAGTCACTTAAGTCAAAAAATAAGGATTTTATTTTAGAGGATTGGAGGATTAATTAGAGGATGATTAGAGAGCTCCTAAGATTTTCTCCTGTTCCAAATAAGTAATTCTATGATCTCAAAGATCATTTAATCCAGTTCATACCCATTCAGGAATTCCTTTCACTATTGTCTTAACAAATGATCCCCAAGACTCTACTGAAAATGTCTAGTAAAACAGAACTCACTGCTTCCTAATGTAGCCAACTTTCAACTTTCAATCATTACTCCTATATCTGCCCTATGGAGCTAAGTGGTGCAATTCTAATAATGTCTCCTGTTTCTCCCCTTCTTCCTCACACCCCATTCTAAATTTTCTATTTTCCAGCCTGAGTTTACCCAGTTCCACCAGCCAATTCAGACCTGATCAAGAACCAAGTATATCCTAACTGTGGTCTGATCAGGACAGGTATGTATAAAGGTACAATCATGTTCTTCATTAGGACATTGCAATTTTCTTGAAGTAGCCAAAGATCTTTTTTTAGACACATTTTTGGCTTGATTTGGCTGTTATTTATCGATTCAAATTGAGCTTGAAAACTCTGGAATTGTTTTTCAGATAGCTTCTCTTTAATCATATTTCCTCCATTAATTCCTTTGAAATTGACTTTTTTAAATGAAAGGGGGAGGGCTTTACATCTATTCTTATTAAAAGTTATTTTGCTAAATCCAGCCCATCATTCTGGTTTGTCAGTATCTTTTTGGATCCTTTCCCCCTAAATGTTAATTACTGCTCTCAGGCATAAGTTATCAGTCAGTAAATTTAGTAAGCATGTTTGTACCTTCATTGATTAAAAAAATATTAACCAACAGAGGCTAGGTTTCTGGAGCACTCCATTCAAATACTCTCTCTAAGCTGACATGAAATCATCCTTGATATACCTTAGGACTTCTGATTCTAGTTCTAAAACAACCTGACTATACAATCATCTAGTCTATATCTCTCCATCTTTCTATAAAGATAATATTAGAGATGATATCAAATGCTTTGTATCAAGTTTAGGGAAACTAAAATATAGCTTTCTTTTTATTTATTAGTCTAATGACATATAATCTGTTCATTATGAAACAATCCTGACTTTTAGTGACAACCATTTTCTGTTCTAGATTTTCACAAATCTTCCCTTTAAAAGAAATTGTATAATTTCACTAATCATCACTGAAGTCATCACTGGCTTTGAATTTTCAGACACCATACAGACTCTTTTCCTGAAAATTAGGACATTTGTCCTTTTCCTTTTCTAGTCCTATAACATCTCTTCCAATCTCCTCAAGTTTCCAAAAATCACTGGCATTATAGTGGCTCAGAAATCATACCTGCCAGGTTTTTCTAGTTCCCTGGGAAGAAGTTCAGCTTGATCTTGCTCTAGCTTCACCTTACTTTGAGTTTGGGTCTCTCTCTGTCTCTGTCTCCCTCTCCCTCTCCCTTTCTCTCCCTGTCTCTGTCTCTCTCTCTCTCTCTCTCTCTCTCTCTCTCTCTCTCTCTCTCTCTCTCTCTCTCTCTCTCTCTCTCACTCTCTCTCTCTCTCTCTCTCTCTCTCTCTCTCTCTCTCTCTCTCTCTCTCTCTCTCTCTCTCTCTTTTCCTTACTGTCTCCCTTCCTCTCTCTCCTCTTTTTCTTTTTCCCTTTGGTGGAACAAAGAATTTTTTGGCTTCTTTTTAAAAATCTATTTATTTAACTATATGAGCAAAACTACAAAACACTTTCCACACAAATAAAGTCAGATCTAAACAATTGGAAAAATATTAAGTGTTATTAAGTCCAAGCGAATATAATAAGGATGACAATATTACCTAAACTAATCTATTTATTTAATGCTATACCAATCAGACTCCCAAGAAATTGTTTTAATGATCTAGAAAAAAAACAAAATTCATATGGAAAAACAAAAGGTCAAGAATTTCAAGGGAACTAATGAAAAAATGAAATGTGGCCTAGCTGTACCAAATCTAAAACTATATTATAAAGCAGTGGTCACCAAAATCATTTGGTATTGGCTAAGAAATAGACTAGTAGATCAGTGGAATAGATTAGGTTCATAGGACAAAATAGTCAATAACTACAGCAATCTAGTGTTTGACAAACCCAAAGATCCTAACTTGTGGGATAAGAATTCACTATTTGACAAAAACTGCTGGGAAAACTAGAAATTAGAAGGAAAAAAAAAAAAAACTAGGCATAGACCCATACTTAACACCGTACACCAAGATAAGATCAAAATGGGTTCATGATTTAGGCATAAAGAAGGAAATTATAAATAAATTAGAAGAACATAGGATCATTTACCTTTCAGACTTGTGGAGGAGGAAGGAATTTACAACCAAAGAAGAACTAGAGATCATTATTAATCACAAAATAGAAAATTTTGATTATATCAAGTCAAAAAGCTTTTGTACAAACAAAACTAATTCAGACAAGATTAAAAGGGAAGCAGTAAGTTTGTAAAACATTTTTACAGTTAAAAGTTCTGAAAAAGGCTTCATTTCCAAAATATATAGAGAATTGACTGAAATTTATAAGAAATCAAGCCATTCTCCAATTGATAAATGGTCAAAGGATATGAACAATTATCAGATGATGAAATTGAAACTATTTCTACTCTTATGAAAGAGTGCTCCAAATCACTATTGATCAGAGAAATGCAAATTAAGACAACTCTGAGGTACCACCTCATACTTGTCAGATTAGCCAAGATGACAGGAAAAGATAATGGCAAATGTTGGAGGGGATTTGGGAAAAATGGGACATGTATTGTTAGTGGAGTTGTGAACGGATCCAACCATTCTAGAGAGCAATTTGGAATTATGCTCAAAAAGTTATCAAACTGTGCATACCCTTTGATCCAGCAGTGCTTCTACTGGGCTTATATCCCAAACAGATCTTAAAGGAGGGAAAGGGACCTGTATGTGCCAAATGTTTGTGGCAGCTCTTTTTGTAGTGGCCAGAAATTGGAAATTGAATGGATGCCCATCAATTGGAGAATGGTTGGGTAAATTATGGTATATGAAGGTTATGGAATATTATTGTTCTGTAAGAAATGACCAACAGGATGAATACAGAGAGACTTGGAAAGACTTACATGAACTGATGCTGAGTGAAATGAGCAGAAGTGGGAGATCATTATACACTTCAACAACAAGACTATATGAGGATCAATTCTGATGGAAGTGGATATCTTCGGCAATGAGAAGATCCAATTCAGTTTCAATTGATCAGTGATGAATAGAAACAGCTACACCTAGAGAAAGAATACTGAGAAATGTGTGGACTGCTTGCATTTTTGTTTTCCTTCCTAGGTTATTTTTACCTTTCTAAATCCGATTTTTCTTGTGCAACAAGAGAACTGTACAAATATGTACACATATTTTGCATTTAAGATATATTTTAACATGTTTAACATGTATGAGACTGCCTGCCATCTAGAGGAGGGGGTAGAGGGAAAGAAGGGAAAAGTTGGAATAGAAGTGATTGCAAGGGATAAATGTTGATAAATTACCCATGCATAATGCTCTGTCAATAAAAAACTATAATTAAAAAAAAGGAAACTCAACAGGAAAAAAAATCTATTTATTCTGGTGTAGTCTAAAAGCAACTGAATGGTGCAGTGGGTAGGGGAATGGAACCTGAAGTCAGTAAGACATGAGTTCAACTCTGGCCAAAAAAAGACACTTCTTATGTGACCCTGTCCAAATGACTTAAAATCTTTAACCAAAGATTTTCATGTATAAAATGGGAATAATTGTTATCTACCTCACAAGATTATCATGAGGATAAAATGATATAATATGTGTAAAGCACTTTATTATATAAATGCTAGCTAATGCTATTATCTGGGCAGCTAGGTGGTTTAGTGGATAGAGTGTGAGACTTGGAGTCAGGAAGACTCTTCTTCCTGAGTTCATGTGGAGTCTTAGACATTTAGTAGCTAGTGAGCGTAGGTAAGTCACTTAACCTCAATTACTCATCTACAAAATGAGATAGAGAAGAAAATGCAAATCACTGCAATATCTTTACTAAGAAAATCTCAAATGTGGTCATGAAAAGTTGGAAAGAGTTGGAGAAACTGAAAAAACCTCTGAACATCAATTATTATTGTCTAATCCCTGATTTTTAATTGTTTATTGATTATCTTGATTTAAAACAAAAAGCTTTAATAACTATTCATGATGAGTTTTTGGCTTACCAGTGTTTTGGTGGGACCTAAGCTATCAAGTATAAACTAAGTGATATTCTCTCTTTGAGAATAATCAGTTATAGTGGCCGTGATCCTAGGTTCCTCCCAAATTTGTCATGCCTAGACCAGAGGTATCAAATCCATTGACTAAACTCATTTAAACGATTTTTATATAATTGAGAAATATCTTTAAAAATGAATAAAAATTATACAATCTAGCAATGTTGATTTAATAAGTTTCTAAATCAATATGCAGCCATCATTTAGGCAGTCTTTTATTTAGAATTTTTCACCACTGGTCTAGATCACTAATATTTGACGTAGAATGGATAGATGTAATTCCAGCCCAATATTCTTCTTCCATATCCAGCATCCCACTACATCTCTTCATCTCTTTACAAAAACAGTTATCAAATGGGAGAATAGTAGGCCAAATCCTAGATCAGATATCTATTTGCATGATAGGAAAGCCAAGGAATCTTATACAGGGTATTGCTAAAGTCATAATGCTGTTAAAAGCAACTAAACTTAAGCTATTTCTTTTTTGGGACACCTATATACCAGATAACTAATATTTACACATTTTAGAGGCAATAAGTTAAAAGGAGCAGCTAGGTGGTACACTGTATAAAATGCCGGGCCTGAAATCAAGAAGATCTGAGTTCAAATCTGGCCTTACAATTTACAAACTTATGACCCTAGGCAAGTCATTTATCACCAATTGCCCCCCAAAATAATAAAATTCAAGTCCCTTCACTTCCATGAGCTCTTGTTCCACAGTCCAGGGACTCAGTGATCATCCATTTCTTTGAAAGCAAACTTAGATCAAAGTTTTTAGAACTGGAATATAACTTAAGTCTCTTAGTTCAATGTTTTTTTAACTTGAGAAAAATATAGTACCACTAATCTGTTATTATTTTAGAATACTGCTCTTACATTTGTCATCTTTTCATTCATGTTTTCTGTCTGAGTAAAAACTCAATATCACAAAAGGCTTTATTAGAGAGGTATAGATGTGATCTGGTAAATTAGGTGGCATCATGAATAGAGTGCTAGATTTAGAATAAGGAAGAACTGAGGTTATCTCTGAACTCTTAACACATAGCTGAGTTACCCTAGGCAAATCACTTAACCTAACAGTCGCAGTGTCTTCATCTGTAAAATGGGTATAATAGTACCTACCTCACAAGATGGTTGTGAGAATCAAGTGAGAAGATAAACAAGGCTCTGGGAAAACCTTATAGTGATATATATATATATATATATATATATGTTAGCTAATTAGCTATCATCTAGAACTAACCTTTAGGCAGCATTCCCAGACTAATTTCATCTTTTTGTTTATCTATTACTCTGTGGCCACCACATTTCATACCAAGTCCCATATGCATACAAAATATAATTTGTGCAATATTATTTCCCATTTGATAAACTGCTTTGGAAATGTGTAAATTATTTCATGTGCATATAGTTTGTCTTCCCAACTCCTTTAAAAGCATTCCTACTACTTAGGATAAAGTTATACACATAACAAAAAAAAAAAAACATGAAAAAATGCAAACAGAATTTATTGATTGGTATGAGAAAAGTTCTTTGTCCAAAGCCCCGTAGAGTACTATAATATATTTGAATTACTTATAGTTGTTTTCATTCATTCCATTCATCCACTTATTAAGTATAAATTAGGTGATTAATGAGATTTTAAAAATGCAATTAAGGCATAGTTATTATTCTCACAGAGCTTACAACCATGTCGAGGAGATGTGAAACATACTAATTAACAGTATGAATATCCAGAACTATAAACATATAAAAACATTAAGACTTACTAAATTAGGTGATTTAATTAGAAAAAAAAATGCAATTAAGGCATATTATTCTCATAGAGCTTTACAATCACATAGGGGAGATGTAAAATATACAAACTGACAATATGAATATCCAGAACTATCATGTAAAATAGAATATAAAGAAACATTAGGACAAGTACAAAGGGCTATTTAAGAACCAAGGAAATATAATTTTTAATGGAGTTTTAGGTAAGGTTTCCTGAAGAGTTACTATCTCTTTCAGGTGGCAAAAAGGAAAAGAACTGTTTCCCAGAAACACCTCAGGCCAAGGGAATGATGAGAATAAAGGCATGTGGAGTTTGGCTACAAGTTTCTCCCAGGATTAATTTTTCTCTTTGCCTTCTTGTTGCTAACTAATGTTAGGACACCACAAAATGACTCAATTTCTTTCAAATGAAAATGAAATTAGGTAGCCACTTTAGCCCATAAAGAGCTTAACACATTCCTAGTAGAGTGTATATCCTCCTCTGTCTGAGCTTTGTTAAGATACCAGTAAGCTTTTATTTGACCTTGTCTTCCCAAACACTGCAATTCCCATAGCCTATTACTTTCTACACACTTGCTAATAATTAAGCTATATTTGGTCCTGAAAAAGGCATTAGATGCTATTGGGCCAAATGCACTCATCCTAATAGGTACCCTAAAGTTGAGCCTTTTCTCCAATTAATATAAAGAAATTATAGTTAGATGCTTATCTAGAAAAGGAAAATTTAGCAGGTAGTCTCAAACCATAATTTCTGTCTGTTCTGGCAAAAGAATAAGCAGATGCTAATGGCAAATTTTATGAAGCAACTATTTTAGTGGTGGTACCATGAAATATCACAATATTGCACAGTCTGAGAAACAGTTAAGTAACAAAGTCAGACATCCTGATATAGAAATAAAACCACCATTTCCTTTTAATAATAGCTACATAGAAAGTATGTTTTTATAGAAAAGGATAAGAACATAGGGCACTGGCTAGGAACCCAGAGCACCAGAATAGAGATTTCAGCCTGCCATAAGGTATCATAAGACCACTAATTGCTCTGGGAGCAAAAGCCATCAGGAGTTAGGGAAATTCTGCTGAATAGTAGAAGGGTGCCAGATCAGTTTCACAATTTTACCTTGGTATAACATTCTGGCTATCAGGAATACATAAAACAATTACTTCCTTTGTTTCATCCATAGCCAGAATGCCATATATAAGAGAACCCCTAGCTCCTTAGTTGAATTAAGTTTGAAGGTAGGTACATTGTTAAGCTATTTCCTGACTTGCTTATCCAACCCCCTAAAATCTAACTGCTACTCATATAATTCTTGGGAAATTATTCTTAAAATTGCCACTGACCTCTTAATTGCCAAACCAATGGAACTTTTTTGTTCTCATCCTTCCTTGCCTTTGTGAAAAATCTGACCCCTCTGACACTTGTTTTACACTTTACTGTGTCTTCCTCTTCCTGTCACTTAAAAGGAAAAAAATCTTCCTTCCCCACCCCCAGCCCCTGCATCTCCATTATCTACTCCCAGGACTATGAACCTCTATGCCAATGATTCACAGATCTCTTTTATTCTGACTTCTAAGCTCTAGGTCTACATTTCTATCTGTATCTGCTACTGCACAGCTGCAACTAGACATCATAGACCAAGTCAAACTCAACAACTCATCCCTTTTTCCCAAAAAAATTCACCATTCTTTCTAATTTCTATTTAACAATACCATTATTTTCCAACTTTCCCAAAGCCAGGATATTGAGGATCATTCTAGATTCTTCCCAACCCCCCCCAAAATCTGTTGCCAAATCTTATGGATTTTACTTCCAACCATCTCTTAAATGTATCAATACTGTCACCAGCTAAGTTCATGCCTGTTGAATTTCAATTGGATTACTGTCCATCTTTCAAACTGACTCTAGACTTGTCTCTATTTCTGTCCTAATTTAGAGAACTACTAGACAGCTTCCTAATGTATTAGGTTCACTACTCTGCTCACCTCTCTCTTGCTAAAAATTTGGAATAATTTCTCATTTTTTTCTAGACTGGGATTCAGATTCTTTGGCCAAGCATTAAAAACTTAAACCTTATCCATACAATCCTCCTTAAGGAACCCTAAGAAGGGTAATAATTTACTGGTCCTTGAATTTTTCCCAATCTTTGTATGTGTTCTTGTGATTTTCTACAGCTAGTAGTCTAACTGGCTATGTGACAGAATTTCTCCTTTTATTTCCTCATTTGGAAATGGGTGAACTCCAAATTCTTTCCTGACTCTAAAATATTATTCTATGTCCTATTGTACATTTACATCTCATATGCCCCTACCACAAATGCCCTTTGACAGTAAGAATTTATTATTTATCCTAACAGTTCCCTGCACACAGTGGTACTTAATGTGTGCCTAATTGAACTGAATTAAAACATTAAGTTAAAGAAAACACTGCTCCCTGTGTACTTGTTGAAGGTCCTAAGCATAATTTACTAATATACAATTAGAGAAACATCCATTCTTTATTGTCTAAGAAGCCTGTATACCTTTTGTCATCATCATATTTACAGATATATTCTCACAACCTAAAATTCTTGTTTCCCACCCTGTCAGGTCTTCAGCAGAAAGGTAGAAACATTTCTGTCTGCTGTCTTTTTATTCCCACATAGTACTAAGTTTGTAACACACACTGGTCTGGACCACAAAGGGCCTCGGAAGTCATGAGATGGCAGAGGACTCAGGAATGTACGAGTAGTCTTTTCAAAACATTAGCAGCAGCCTTAGTGCAAAGTGGGCTTAATTCCTAGATGAGTCCACTGGAGATGGAATGAAGGATGTTAGCTGGGGGATAGGAGTACAATGGAATGATCCAGCTTTCCATGGTGGGGAAGGGACTAATGGAGTAAAAGAGAATTAAGTACCATTAAGAAGGATCTGAAAGGATAAGTAGATATTCCAAGGAGACAGAATACCAACACTTCTCACTTTTCTACCACAACCTCAAGGCAGAAAGCTAAATGGCTCAAGCAAGGGAGTAAAGTCGATCACTGGAATTCCAAGTGGACAGCAGGGAACTGAGGAGGCCAGGCAGTCTGTGGGTCAAAAAGTCTTCTCAGACGGCGCCTGCATGTTTTCCACAAGCAGACAGACAAGTTGCTCCAATTTCTTGGCAGCCAGGCGCGCAGCAACCAGTACTTCTTCATGATTGGCTGTCTCCTGGTTTTCATAGTCCATTACTGATTTGTTTGTGATGAGGGAGAATCCAAAGACTCGAAGGCCACAGTGCCTGGCCACTATCACCTCTGGCACTGTGCTCATGCCTGATATGAAAAGAAAAAGGGAACTGATATCAAGACTACCTTTAGAATGACCCCTATATCCTTCACCTCAGACCAGCTCAAACTTATCATCCAGCATTCTCCAGGACAAATCATAATGGAGTGGAGAAATATTAGAACAACCAAACTATCTGGCAAAGCCCCTTGAAATAAAGGGATTATCTCAAAGGATTTGCTTGGGATTTTTGTTATATCATTTAAAAGAAGTTCTCTGACAAGAGTTTGGAATTCTTATGATAAAATGGCTGATCCCAGCTTTTAAGTAAACTTTACCATCTTTTCCTCACCCTTTATTTTACAGATAGAGAAATTAAGTCCCAAAGAAGAAACTTGGCCAAAGTCACATACAGATGGTAAACAGAACTGACAGTGCTAGACATACAGTAAAGTCTTAAAAGTTTTCATCTACAGAGGAAGATTATAGTACTGGAGTCAGGAAGATTTGAGTTCAAAAATTCAGTCTCAGAAACTTAGTAGCTGTGTAAGCCCAGACAAATCATTTTACCTGTTGGCCTCAATTTGTTCAACTATAAAATGGGGATCATAATAGCACCTACTTTTCAGGATGTTATTATAAGGACCAAATGAGATATTAGTAAATTGTTTAGCATAGCATCTGGCACACTGAAGGCACTATATAAATGATTACTCCTTTCCTTATTTATCTATTGATTTTCCTCCAATTAGTAGGAATGACTAACTATAGTCTCAGTTTGAAAAAGTCTCTTACTTGATTTAATCCTCCAAAAAGTCCTATGATAAATTTGGCTTTCTTCTTACTTATCAGCTAGGAGAGTAGACATTAAACCAGTAACAAATCATTAGCACTGACTTTGATATTCAAAATTTAGTTAAATATAGAAAAGATTAAAGGAATACAAAATGTTGTTTTCCTAAAAATCATTAATCTAAATAACCTAAATTTAATCCTTTAAGTGTGGTCTATTCCCCTTTAAATCCTTCAGGATTGTAATTCCCATCTCTTCCCTAATTCTCTCTAAGCCCTAATTCTGCAAGGCTTCCCCTTCTTACCAACAGCATCAGCTCCTAGTTTCTGCAGAAAGCGACACTCTGCAATGGTTTCAAAGTTGGGTCCTCCCACTACAACATAGGTTCCTTCCTGCAATGGTCGTTCTTGTTCCATTTCTTTCCATATAGAATGGGCCTGTTGTCTCAGAATCCGGTCATAGGCATCAGACATGGGAGGAAACCTTTCTCCAAACCTGAAACAAAGAATGAGGACAGTCAATTTCTCTTGGATAGAGAAATCCTCCTATAACCACCAAGTCCAGAGAATCATATTAGCTCCATCCCCTATGAATGAAGTCCACATACCTCTCATCATTGGGACCTCTGAGTGGATTTTGACCACTGAGGCCTGCCAAGTTGATATGATCTCGGATCAACATAACATCCCCAACTTGATATTCAGGGTTCAGCCCACCAGCAGCATTGGTGACAATTAAAGTGTGTACATTCATAAGTCGGAAAACTCTCACAGGGAATGCTACCTGAAGAATCAAAAGGATAACTGTCAGGCACCTAGGAATTTCACCAACGTATAAAAGCCCTCATGTAGTGTTCTTGTTGGTTTTCTGGAGGTCTCTGGACCAGGCTTTGTTTCGGTAGAGTAATCACCACAAGAACAGCCCAGTGTTAAAGTCCAAAGTCTTTATTGTCTCCTTGCCTGGGCTGGGATAATTACATTATCATAGGTGTGAATCTTATGGAACTATATTAAATACTAAGAAATGTACTGAACTACAGAACTATTAATCACCATGCTAAACTACATAATCATTGTCTTTATCGATTCCACTGAGTTAACACCTTGTAAGAATCCTTGTTTTTAAGTACAGAGTTCTGACCCATAACATCTCTCACACTTTCTTTTGTTTTAGAACATAGGTGGGTCACACCTTCCCTGACTTCTCAGGGAGATGAGAACCCCAAAAAAGGAGATGATCACACCTTCTCTGACTTCTCAAAAAAAGGGGTGAAGACACCATAAAAGGAGATGATCATGCCCTCCCTGACACTCAGGAAGGGAGATGGGTAATCAAACCAGATTAGCGGGTTTCTGAAGGGTCTTATTTGAAACAGGTATACATAAATCCATCAACATGGGAGGTATTACATAACAAACAACATGAATCAACATGAGGAATTATACATGTCCATAAGTTCTAGAAATAGTTCAAAACCAATCTATTGTCCATTACTTCATGTGTCAGGGAATCCAATGATTCCTATGGGTTTTAAAGTCCTGCAACAGTTTCATTATTAGCCATGCTCTTTCAATTTCAGATGTTTCTTAAGTCTTTTCCTTTGTTTCAAGGTTTTTCTCTTTTTCTGTCTCTCTCCAATGGACAGGGCAAATACAGCTTGTTGGTATCCATCTGATTCCTTCTCTATTTGTAGACTTACAAATAAACCCTCTCCCCCAAGCAGTTAACCAGTCTGGTCCCTTCCATTCACCACTTTCTGGATCTCTCCACATCACCTGGTGATTATATTAGAGCTGCTTGAACTGGACACTGTTTTTCTGTTGGGTTAAAAGCCCATATTCTCCCCACTTGTAATCCCTCTCTTCCATCTGATTGCTTCTCTGCTGACTGATCATCTCAGAGTCCTGAATTTCTAAAGACTCATTTCCCTGGGTCAATCTACATTCTGAGGCCCAGTGGAAGCCCCTGTTGCATTTTGGGCATGGGGTTTTGGGTCTTGTTCTCCCATCCTGTTTTCTCACAGTCTCTATGTCTACATTGAGCTTTCAGATGCTCTACTTTATCACATTAAAAGCATTGAAGTCCCTTGCCAAAAGGGACCCTGTCTTCCCCATGTTCTGCATCATAGCCTGGGTATAAAAGGCATTTGTGCCCACTGTGGCACAGCGTCTTATGATCTCCTCTAAAGAAGCATCTTTGTGTAATCCCAACATTATTCTTCTACAAACCTTATTAGCATTTTCTCTAGCAAGTTGTTTGATCCTTATTCCTGTTACAGCATTTTCACCAATGGTTCTTATGACAACTGTCTGCAGACTCCCACAAAAACAGTAAAAGGTTCATTTGGACCTTGCTCTATTTTCATGAAGTCTTCCCCTCTTATCTTGTCTTCCTGGGAGGGAGCCCCATGCTTTTATAGCAGCATCAGCAGCAATTTGCTCATATGCTATTAAAGGATAATTAATCTGTATTTAAGTGTCTGCACTTTTACCTCCTGACCTTTACCTGCTAGTTGGTCAAAGGTGATTTATATATTAACTCCAGTTTGCCTATTTTTTTGGGCTTGTATTCTACATAGTTCACTGTACTCTGAAAGCCACAAGTTTTGTCCAGATTCTAAACATGTCCTTGCTATAGATTTCCAATCACTAGGGGTTAAAATTTTATAAATCAAATTGTCTAATACCATCTTAACATAAGACGATGTACCCCCATAAAGAGTGCAACCCTTTTTCAAATCCTTGATTTTTTCCAGATTGAAAGGAGTGTATCTTCTCCTTTCTTGACATGAAGAATCAAATTCTTCAATCACAGGGTATGCATTTATCAAATCAGATACATCTTGTCCTTTTTTTTTTTTTAGCTTTAATTAGTGCCTTTTGTAATCTTGTCATAGGCTGCATCATGGGTGATGCTAATAGTATCACTGTCCCTCCCCTTCCTCCTTTTCCCTCCACCCATGAAGAGCTAATTGTGGCTCCTGCTGTAAAGCACCACACTCCTTAATTTCAACAGCCTCGGACTTAACTCCATTCTTGTCTAATTCTTTATGTTTTTCCCCTAATTTGTCAGTATCCTCCCCCCCTCCTGTTCTTTTTTCTTATTCTAATACTTATATAATTCCTTAAAGCCAATTGTATTAAGTTATATGTATAGAGGATTTCTTTAGGAATTGAATTAGGACTATTATCATTGTAATATTCATATAGTTGATCTCCTACTAATTTCCATTCTTCTCAATCTAATTCTTTTTCCTTAGAACCAAGGAGATGTGTATTTTAATATTTCAAAGAGTTCAATGATCTGCATCCAATTTTTTATGAGTTTAACTAAGCTTTCAACAGATTTTCCTTGAGGTGGAAAAGAAGGCTGTTTTCTAAAGATTTGTCACATGTCAGATGAAACACTACTTTAGCCCTTAACTAAATTTCCTTGTCTATTTTTTTACTTACCCTAATTTCTGGGTCACAAATGTAGATCCTTAGTCTCACTTTCAGATGCGAAAATGTAACGTTCTGTTTGGTTTTCTGGAGGTCTTTGGACCAGCTTTTGTTTCAGTAATCACCATAAGAACAGCCAGATGTTCAAATTCAAAGTTCAAAGTCCAAATTCTTTATTGTCTCCTTGCCTGAGCTGAGGCTGGGCAGCTTTCTGGAGAGCCTTTCAGACTGGCCTTGGTCTCACTGGGGGAAGTGCAGGAGGCCAGCCACCACAGTGGTGTGAGATGAAGTGAATGAATTTGGCTCTCAGTCCCTGCTGGCTGTTATATACTCTAATATAATTACATTATCATAGGTGTGAATCTTGTGGAACTATATTAAATATTAAGTACATGTACTGAGCTACAGGAACTATTAATCACCATGCTAAATTAGATAACCTTTGTCTTATCAATTCCACTGAGTTAGCACCTTGTAAGAATCCTTGTTTGAAGTACAGAGTTCTGGCCCATAACACCCTCATATACAAGATGGCATGAGAAAGAGGAAAAGAATGGCTAGAAAGAACCTTAAAGATTGTTAACTATGGAGGTGCTAGACAAAACTGATTCATCCAAACTCACACACAATAGCACAGCTAAAAGTTAAACCTTAAGTCTTTTGATTCCAAATCCAAGGTTCTTTGCCACTCTGACAAAGATGGAGGAAACTAGGATCCAGAAGAGTTAATTATGCTGTCACAGTTGAGGATGGAGGGAGGAGAAAGGAGGGGGTAGAGACATAACATACTTAGTCTAATCATCTTATCACCTTATTATTTTCCTTCACCTTCAGACACATTCTTTTCCAGTGACCTCCTAAAATCCAGATATAAAGGTACAAAGTCTCTCCAGTAGCCTCAATCTACTATTCTCTCAATGCCTAGATCCTCATCATGCTTATATTTATATGCCACAAATCTCTCTAGCTAAAGCAATGGGGCAGAAACTGATTATTACATGGCTTAAAACCAGGTACTGGATAATAGCTAAGGAGGAAAGGAAAGGTGAGCAGATCAGTGTTAATGACTGAAATGTTTTCCCTTTTCTTATGGGAATTACCCACCTTTGTCTAGGCATCAGACTTACCTTCCAGAATGGGTAACCTTCATATATGTGGAATCGGCCCTGCATCATCACACAGCATTTGTCATTTAAGTATCCAAATACCAACCGCCCGGCATGTCCTGGTACTGCATAGAAAAAAGATAAAAGAACCAGGATAACTCATCAGGAGTTGTTTCTCATTTTCTGAGCCTCTGAAGGGAAAGGAACTGAATGATTTTTCAGGGTCTATGGCCACCCCCAGGGAAAATGAAAATATAACCTACCTATTCCACATCTTTTAGAATAAAACCCTATGGAGGCAGCTAGGTGGTGCAGTGGATAGAGCACCAACCTTGAATTCAGAAGGACCTGAGTTCAAATCTGGTCTTAGACACTTAACACTTCCTAGCTATGTGACCCTGGGCAAGTCACTTAACTCCAGCCTCAGGGGAAAAAAAAAAGAATAAAACCCTATGATAGAATCTGAGGATAGTCTTATACTGGTTCTCAGATATCCAGCTGCCTAGACTCCCAATCAAGAAGGCTCAGGGATCCAAAAAGGGACAAATCAGGACAAATCAGATTAAGAAGGAAGGACGGAGATGGCCCATTGGAAGAAGATAGGCCAAAGGACTAGTTTTTTGGTCCCACTTCATATAAAAATTGTTATTAGTCAGTTTCTTGTCATTTCCAGAAAGAGTGGCCAATCCAACTTCTCTGGAAGGAGAATCAGAGGTAGGAGTGGAGAGCTTCTATTTGAAGATGGGGGTTGAAAGAAAAGATAGATTAATGGATGATGATCAACATGAAAGGAAAAAGGCATCAATAAACTTTTTTAAAAATTTCAAAGGAAAAAAGTGCAGAAGGAGACATAAGAGCAATTTTGTTACTAATTTGTTAAATTTAACTTTTATGTTTTTTTAAAATTGCACATAAATAGTTTCTAATTCTTTTTCATGAATTTATCTATACTTGATTATTAAGCTCACAAAAAAAGATTTTTTTTTTTTTTTTATAAAGTAGGATAAGAACATTTTAAAAAACTAGCAAAGAGTAGATAGCCAGACTCCAGATAGGACAGAAATGGTATAGAGAGTGGTATAGAGAGGACTATAGGAGCATATGTGAAACAATTTCCTTGTCTTTTAGAGAACTGGGCCTTCTTTCCCTATTGGATATGGGGCTTTTTTTCCATGCTTTCCTGAATATTTTTCATTTCCTTTCCCACCACTTCTCTGGACACCTTACTTTAAAGTTTATTCCTCTTACTTTAAAGGAAATATTCCTTAATTAAGGCCTCATATTCCAGAATCTACAAAATAAATAAAACCCAAAAACATACTACATTACTTTTTTTTAATCTAACTAATTATAATTTTCTGCACCTCCACCTTCTTGCCAGGCAATCTGGCCATTTAGATGACTGACAAACAGAATGAGCTCATTCTCATTTCCCAGAAAGATAACATGAGAGAAACTACTGCTCCTTATTACAGAAAGTCTCCTGGTTACAAACTTCTAAGTACTCTAAGTCATAAAGCCATTCAGGTTCCCATCTTATACAAATATGTGCTGCCTGTGTTTGCATTTATCATTTTGCATGCTTTCACAAATATACATAAAATATTTATTTTATGTTTACATATTTTAAAATAGTACATGTCTTTTTATGTATTATGTGCTATGTGATATGTACTATGTAATAGTACATGTCTTTAATAGCTTAATGCTGAACTAAGACTTTTGGGATATCCTAAATATAACTTTAAGGATATATGAAGAAGCTGTGTCCCCTCAGGCCCTATGACTGAAATATGGAAAATGACAGAACCAGGCCAGAGGGAAGTAGAAAGGAAAGAAAGAATTTAGGAACATACAAGCTATACCTGCATAAGCAAGAAGTTAAATATATACTAATACAGACATGTCTAACTCAAAGCATGAAAGATATTCACATATCCTGTATGTAATGGTGGGAAGAAATAGACTGGCAAATCATCATCAAAACTTGGAATTGGTCAATTGTAATTTTAATGGTTTTTTTGTCATCTCTTAATGCCTTCCTGGATCATAAAACAATGGTTTTAATATTGGAGCAAATATTGGGACTACAAGGATTTGCCTCCAGTTATGAAAAGTTTTCCCTATATTTTTCCCACCCTAGTTTTTCTGATGCCCAAATCTGCCAGCATCATCTTTGTCAGTACCTGTACTTTGGGGGAAGTTAGGTATCTCTTTGTAGTCAAAGGCCTGGGATTGGGTCAGTTTATCTGCCAAGCCCCCCAATCCAGAACCACAGATGACTGCAATTTCAGGTCGATGTTTGGTATGGGATAAAAGCCACTCAGCAGTTTTCTTATAATCCTCATACTGGGGTCTAGGAAAAAGAAAAATAATCATTAAGTAAAATGAAAAATACAATTAAAACTAAAAAAGGAGAGACAGGAAATTCTAGGAATAAAGTAATCAATGAAAACTATTCATTAACAGATGGGTAGTGAGGGGAAGGGGAGGAAGGAGGGATGGGCAACATCAACTCTTTTCTCTGGTTACTCAGAATAACTATGCCTTCAATCTTCTTTTGAGGCTCCAAAGTAAGATAGTCTTGGGAAAGGAATTGAGAATTTTGGCACTGGAGAGCACAGCTTTTGTCAAATGACAAAAAGCTCAGAGAGACTACAGTGAGGTTACAGAGGTTAAGAGCACCAGCGCAAGGGTTGCCGTTCCTCCTTGTTCTGATCTTCAACAAAATCACCCAAATTCTCTCTCAATTTCAATTGTTAATAATTTTTTTGTCACCTCTGTCCAAATCTCTGACCCCATTTGGGGTTTTTCTTGCCAGAGATACTGTTTTGCCATATGCTTCTCCAGTTCATTTTGCAGATGAAGAAACTGAGGCAAACAGGATTAAGCTCAGGAACCACAGCTAGGAAGTGTCTAAGGCCAGATTTGAACTCATTAAGATGAGTCTTCCTGATTCTAAGCTCATTTTATCCACGTAACTAACCCCTCCTAATAATATCTGTCATAACTCCCACAGAAGTTTGTTGAGGGTAAATTGATGTGAAAATATTTTTTAGAGCACTAAATCAATTTTTTTTTTAATTCACTTTATGTGTCCACCCTCTTCTTTGTCCCTTCCTTTCCTTAAAATTACCAAGTCAGATTTGCATTTTCCTAGGATCTAGGAATCCCCTTTAGCTAAAATTATCTTAAGAAATACTGACCATCATCACCACCACTAAAAAAAGTAATAATAATAATAAAATATTTCTAGTCAAGTCACTTAAGTGACTTTGGGTTTCATTTTCCTTTTACAAAGTGAGGAGATAGGCTTTGAGGTTGCTGCAAGCTCTAGATGCAGGATCCTATGACTCCTCAACAAGAAGCAGCTTTCTCTACAAATTTAGGAACTAGCCTGCCGACTGTAGAATCTTAGAAGCCTGGTCTCTCAATTCCAAGTTTTTTCTCTCAGCTTCTCTGCAGGCAAGGATAAAAGGTGCAGTGGTGAAAAAAAAAAGGGAGGGACCAGTGTTCTAGCAGCAACAACCAACAGCCTCCAGAGGAGATATCTGTCTTAAGACAGAGGCTAGGAAAGTGGAGTGGAAGACTTGGTCCCAATAGCCTTCAGAGGGGACAGGAATGGGTAAGAAGGGTAGAAGTGCTCAATAGCATTGCTTAAACCCACAGGTCAGGTCAGGGAGTGGCGCAGGGAGGAGACAATCGGGAAACTAATGATATTTTTTAAAATTTAAAATTAAAAAAAAAAAAAAAAAGGAAGATATGTAACTCAAAAAGAGAGGTGAGGAGGAAAGGGTGGAGGGTTTTGAAGGAGTCACCACACCCAAAAGCCTTTGGCTGAATGATAGCATCATAAATTCACTGCTGGAAGTGAATTTAAAGTCTTCATTCAGGAAACTGAGGTCCAGAGAAACTAAGTGACTTGAACCCAGGGTTTCAATGGTAGTAAGAAAGTAATAGTCAGGATATGAATCAGATCTTTTCAGACCAAATCCGGCCTTAATCCCAAATACACTCTTCACCACCACTGAGTCACTTGGCAAGAGCTCCGGACCCAAAACCCAAAATTCTCATTTCCTTCTCCAAGACAAAGCCATCCTGCTAATCAGTCTAGAAGGAAGGAAAGAAGTACAGACATCCAGATTAACCGGATGGGAGAAAAGCCAAAAAAAGGAGATTCTGCTACCCACACCTCCGGAAGTCAACCCCATCCACCTGAGAAAGATTGTCTTCGGGGTTCCCCAGGACCATTTCCTGATCCGGGAAGTCCAGTGCCCTTGGCTCCGTCCTCCTAGTGGCCCCCAGACTCTCAAACACAGAGGTCGTTTCCCCTCCATAAAACCTCTCCTGCTATTGGTCTATTCCCAGGAATAACTAAAATCAGAGGAGCAGCCTGCAGCCTCCGGCAAGGAGACAGGCTCCCCGGTCTTGGACGCAGTGAATGCCCACTTCTTCCTTTCCTAGAGATGTGATTGATCTCCAGCTCTCAGAATAGACAAGGTCGTAATGGTGGGAAGGCTGTGTGGATAGCTATGCCTGGGGACTGGGAGCCGGCAAAGTTGCAAAGTTACAAACGTTCAGAATGGGAATTGACTCATTTAGACAGGGAAAGTCCAAGTTTAAATTCCCTTCATCCCAAAGCCTGCACTCTGACTCCCGGTCCCCCCTCCCAAGACGGTGGCCCACATCTCCCCACCCCCACTTCCCCATCCTAGAGAGGGGTGGGAGCACTGAGCCCCACTGCCTGCCTGCGGATCTGCCCTTTGGCTTCAGGGCCCAGTGCCAGGCTTC
The DNA here is from genome assembly GCF_048593235.1 of Sminthopsis crassicaudata. NCBI lineage: Eukaryota > Metazoa > Chordata > Mammalia > Dasyuromorphia > Dasyuridae > Sminthopsis > Sminthopsis crassicaudata. Next base: position 259,661,707 of record NC_133618.1, read on the forward strand.
CGTCTCTCCTCATGCACCGAGAGCATGGCCCTCCTCACCTGGCCCCTCTCTGCCCCAGAGGCTTTAGATCAGTTCACCCAGCCTCCCAAGTCTCCATGACATCCATTTCTCCTCCCCTGTCCCCCAGGGGCCCTCTAGGCCTGACTCACGGATTCTCCATGTCTCCCTCGTGGTATTCTCCTCTCTGCCTCGGTCTACTCCTCTACGCTCTGCTGTGCGAGCTGCGAATGCCCCAGTCAGAAAGGACTCGCACATTATTCACTCGCTCTGGGTTTTAAGCCCCAGCCCGTAAGGTCCCCAGCCAATGACTGCTGCAAACGCAAGAACCAGCCCATCTCCTTGGAGACCAAGCTAGATTCAATCACCGGGCCAAGTATAAGAGTGTGTGTGTGTGTGTGTGTGTGTGTGTGTGTGTTCTTTAGGAAGGAAGGGAGGAATGAGGGTGGAGACTCTGAAAGGAATAATAAATAAATTAACTTTCCAGGAGATGATTAAAGAGATAGACTGTTTCCCTTTTTTGCCCTAGGGCATGAAATATAGCAGCAGGCTTCCAGACACCTCCCCCTTCCCTACCCCCTTCCACCTAATTAAAGAAGGTTTATAGCTCAATCACAAGTTGATTTTTATGAGATTTGAATTTTAGAAAAGATCTGGGCCTACAGAGGTGGCCTGTGCCTGGGCTGAACACAGGACAGCCTAAGATTCATGTTCAGCTTCAACTTCCAGCCCTCTGGAACATCACAGACCACTCATCTTCAGTCACCAGAGTGATTTAGGGCTAGTAATTTTACCCGGATGCACCCAACTTTCTTCATTTGCAAAATAAAGGAGAGGGTTGCCATAAATGGCTACTCAGGTCCCTTCCATCGCCAAATCATAATTAGCCAGTAAGAGACGACCAGTATTAAGTGCTTAATTGCTGTTAAATACTAGACTAAGCAACAGAGATAAAAACAATTCATTGATTCATAGTCTAAAGAGGGAAATGACTAGTGTATTCGAGATACTCGCCAGGTAAATTCTGAAGTGTACTCTCAAAAAGAAGGGGCCAGAATGCAGGTGAGAGAACGGAGAGTGGGGGTGGGGGACAATTCATTGGAATGAGGAGAAATTGAGACAAGGAAATAGCCTTGAAGGCTGTTGCAATAGTATCTGTAATGAGATGAGGTCCTGTACCCTGATAGTGACTGAATGAAGAAAGAGTTTGTGAAAATTGAAATGATAAGATTTGACAGTAATTTGGATATATGGGGTAAGCACAAATAATTCCAGCCTGAGTGACTGAGAGAATGGTAGTATTCTAAACAATCATAGGAAAGTTGAGAAGAGAGAATTGTGTGGGGATAAAGATGCTGAGTCGTGCTTTGAGAATGTCGAGTTTTCGATGTCCAAAAAGCATTCGGTGACACAGGGCTGGAGCTCAGGGGAGAGACTAGGGTTGGACATACTGATCTGGGAACCACCTTCACAGACATAATAATTACATCCAAGTGAGATAGTATCGTGGGAAAAGTAGAAAGAGCCCAGGACACCCATGACTAATGGTTAGTAGATGTGACCTGGATAAAGATTCAGCAAAAGAAGCTGAGAAAGAGCCTAGGAGAGATAGAAAAGGAAAAAAAAAAAATTCCCACAAAGCAGACTGCCCCCCACAAAACTATGGCAAGATGCATATCCTAATGGCATAAGGAGTTGTGGGGTGGGGAACACAGAGGATGCAAAGCTTTGAACATCTATCTAGACTCGGATATCTAGCCTATGAAGAAGAAAATTAGGAAAATGGACAAAGGCCTAGGAGCCAGAAAGTCTGGGTTCTTTACCAAGACATGAAACACATAAAACATGGTAGGAGGTATGTGCGAATGAAAAGAAGGAAATAGCCAAATTATGGAATTTGGGGTCTTGGTTCTGATTCCTGATCCCACAGAAAGGAGCATGCCCCAGGGTTAAGGTTCCTTTATTGAAGATAAAAGTTTTATCTATGCTCTGATGCCCTTCACCTGTTTAGTTACTTGCTGATGTCCTTCAATCTCAACTTCATGCCTATACCCCTTGTTTTCTCCAACCTCCTCTTTCAGAATACTGTTTTCCCTCCCTAAACCCCAAATTGTACTTTTGCCTTATATTGCTGCTGCCACCACTGCTTGCGATCCTGTTTCTATCCCTTCTATCTCTATATCCATCCTTAGACTGTTCTCTTTCATGTCTTCAAATTATTCGTATTCTTATTCTCATTTCCATTCTTTTCTCTTTTGTCCATTCATATCTTTATGATAATCTCTGAAGCAATTGTATCTAATCTTATCTCTATATCTCCGTGTAGCCTAAATTTGATCTCTTCTCATTCCTCACTGATTTATATCAGTCTCTCTCTCCTTGAAAAGACATTTCTGACATTTTCATTCAGCTCATCCCCCACACTCTTACAAAAAAAAGTAATTAGAAATCACTTTCCTCAGAAGTCTCTGGCTTGTGGCCAGAATTCAGAGACCAAACAATCACTCTCATTAAAGTAATTATTTCTCATTAAATTTTTTTTTTTTTTACAATCTTTCTTCTTCCTTCAAGGAACTGTCTGCACCATGCTCTGCCATCCCTCTACTCACAGAAAAGGAACAAATAGTGACAGAGAAATGGCCAGGGTCTTAGTACCCTGACCTGATCCATATACAATTCCTATATAGTATGGTTCCTTATGCAGGCTGAGTCAGGCTCTAAAACTGAACAGAGCAATGGAAGTGATTGATATATATATATATATATATACCTGACACATGTGCTGGGCCATGAGATTATCAGAGCCAAATGAGGTTAAGTCTCAATGCAAAAACAGCTTCCTGAAGTTGGAAAGTTCTCCTGAATTTCGGGTACCATGTTATACAATGACAGTTCTGCAGTTGCTGAATTTTGATCCCCTCACTTGATACACATGTGCACAGTTGCATTCACATGTAGATCTAGGGGTACTGGGAAGAAAGGAATTAGGAATGGACATTGAGTATGGGGAGACAAGAAATGACAGCAGATGGGATTTTGTGATACCAAAGTCTTAGATCAAAAAGAATGTGTCTGAAATGAATGTAATAAAAGCAAGAAGAGTGGAAGGGAAAGGGGGATATGTAGGATAGCTGCTTCCTTATGGATCAGAAAAGTGTGCTTTCTTTATATATTTACCACTGTTCATACCTCTATTTATTCTCCTCCTCACCCTCCATTTCTTTACCAAAAAATCAGTCCTCACTGCACCCCCTTCTGCATTCCCTCCCTGCCTTGTCTCCCCCCTCCCCCCCCCCCCCCCCCCGCCCACAACACACACTCTTGTATGACTCTTAATTACAGAATCCAGGAGGATATAAAGGCAGCTAAGTGGTATAATGGATAGAGTGCTGGACCTGGAGTCGGGAAGACCTGAATTTAAATTTATTTAGCCTCAGACACATCACCTGTGTGATTCTGGACAAGTCACTTAACCTGTTTGCCTCAGTTCTTGTTTGCCTCAGTCCTGAGTTGGACACAACTAACAACAAATAAAATATAAACTCCTAGAGGGAGGGGACTGTTGTATTGTATTTGTACCCCCCAGTCCCTATTACAACACCTTACACTTAATAGAGAACTTTTAAATATGTGTTGAAAGAATCCTAGAATGCTAAAGTTGGAAGGGACCTTTTAGATTATCTAACCAGGAAAATTCCTGAATACCACCAGAAGCAGATTAAATATCATTGGGGAAAATTTAACAAATATATATAAAATACATAATGCTAATTTGTAGTTTTCTAAATCAATATGTAGCTTGCAAGAATCTATTTCTACTTGAGTTTGGATTGAATTTAGTTCTTCCCTTTAGTCTATTTTCTCTCTTGTTAAGTAAATTAGTCCAAATAATAAAGAGATTGATCTTTGTAACCACACTTTAATGGGCACAGATTCCAAATGCTGAAACTGCTAGATAACAGAAGGTCCTTGATATAGCACTGTTCATTTTAGGATAAATTTATCATAAATAGGGTCAGATTGGCATAAGGACACATTTTACAATTGCTGAATTTAATGCCTTTGTTCACACTCTCCCTGCCTAAAATGTCTTTTCCATATGTTCAAATGTTCCCCATTTTGAAAGCCACACCAAATCTTAAATCCTCTATGGAAAACCTTATTTGCAACTATCTTTTCCCCTCCCATTTTTCTGACTGCTTTAATCATTTATTTTTTTGAATCATTTTGATGAGGGTTGGGGTCCCTTTAAGATTCCTTTCTAATTGCCCAACCCATGACTGACCTTGATTCACAAATCCTGGTCAAAGGCACCCTTTGAATATCCGGGCCCAGCCCCCACCATCATCAGCTCAGCTTCCCCCCAGCCCTCACCTGATCTGAGCTAACTGAAAAGTCCTACCTCCAAAAAACTTGGGGGGTACTGCCCATCATCTTTTGGGTATAAAAGAGGTGAGCCAGGACGTCCTCATTGCAGGAGTCCTCCCAGCCAACACATGGTATCCTTCCAGCCATATAAGGGTCCCTGCCCGCCAGCAGCCACCTTTGGTCCTGGCATCTTTCTAACTGAGCTTTACTTCCAAATTCCTACAATAAACCTTTTATTTATCAATCTAGGTTTTTCGGGCCTGTAAATTCATTTTACAGGGGACACTGCGCCTCCTGGGATTATCTATGCACCAAGAAATGGTTCCCCTTTTCCTTTCCCTCATTAGTTGGTGGCCCTCACAAGGACCCCGAAAATTGTTACCCCCGAAAACTAACCTTAACCTTTTCAGATCTCTCAGAACCAATTTTTGGTCCTTAGCAGCTTCCAGGAAGCTTATCTGTGCTCCTACCCTCGTCTCACTCTATCTCTAAAACATGGGGCACCCAGACCAGGTTTGGGGTGCGAGCAAAGTCTCCAGTGGAGACTACTTATATTTTCGTCTCACTCTGTCTCTAGAGGCAGCTTCTAGAGCCAAGACATTTCTAATCCCTTTATCTCACCAGAAAAGCCTGCCCCACAGGCCTGAGACACTCAGGAGAGTGTCTCTTCTTCACCCCTCCCCCTACCACATGGGCTGTCCCTCTCTGGTCCCAGGCCGGCAGTCTCCTTGATCTCTTCTGGGGGAGATATCAGTGTTTGAGCCCTCTCGCACTCCACCGTAGTGGCCAGGCTGTAGCCACGAGGAGACGGTCAATGGATCGGGGCGAACTTGGAGATGTCTCTACCCAACTGCGTGAGCCTTCACCTTTGCCACCTGTGAAGCACTGGGTAAGATAACATCTCTCCCTTCTCCCATCCTCTCTCTTTTCCAACCTCTCCCATGTGGCTTAACCTGCCATTTAAATGCTCCCATCCTGTCCCCTTCCCGGGGTACAGTGGGGAGATTTGGGGACTCTTTTCAAGATCTCTAGAAAAGTCTCATATTCACTTTTAAAAGGTGCTCTGCTGCAACTCTGAATGCCCCTCTCATAGCTTCTACCTGGCTCTTAAAAGGAGCCAAGACTTCCAGCGCTCTCAGAGAACTAGCTTGTCCCATACCTTTTAAAATGGAACTCGGTTTCCTGACCCTGCTCTCTAGGCTGGATAAAAGACTTAAAAACTGCCCATTTTCTTTCTAAGCCTCAGGGCATACTTACCTGCTTTCTAAAGCCTAGACAGAATTTAAACTAGCTGTTCAAGCCTTTCTCTGTCTCAGTAACCTTGCAGGTGGGAACTCCTGACTTTTCTCTTGGTCCAGGACTTTTAGCTCCTAGTGCACTCTATATTTCTCTCGATTGGATGCCCCCTTTGCCCCCTCATATGCTGACAATTAAAAAATGCCCCTTCCAAGTTCTGGTCCTGGCCAAGCTAGAGCTTCAGAAAGGACATCTTTGTAATTTGGGCTGGGGAACAAAATTCTGACTCCAGGCAAATGAATTGTTAAGAGAGTGAGAATAGTTTCTTTTGATTTCTCCTTTTTTCCCCCCATCCTGACTGCAGGCAGGCTTGATTTCTCCTTTTTTCCCCCCATCCTGACTGCAGGCAGGCAGGGGTGAATTAAAGTGATTGAAACTATTTAAATGCTACTTAACTACTTTCAATTTGGCTTCTCGCTAGAATCTTTCTCTGTTCTGGTGTGCAATAAATTCCTTAAACTGTCTCTTTCTTGACTGAACTTCTCTGGCTTCAGTCCAAGAAGTCAGGGATATAGAATAAGAACAGATTCTCCCTCAAGCTGCCTTTTAGAGAATGGCTACATTAATACCTGAATTCTATATGTAGAGTTCCAATCTCTCTCTAATCGGCCTGTCTTGGTCTAATTGCATAATTTACTCAGAAATCTCTCCTCCCGAGAGAAAGAGAGAGAGAGAGAGAGAGAGAGAGAGAGAGAGAGAGAGAGAGAGAGAGAGAGAGAGAGAGAGAGAGAGAGAGAGAGAGAGAGAGAGAGAGAGAGAGAGAGAGAATGAAGCTCTCAAACTCCATTTTTTTGTCTCTCACTTGGGTGCCTTCTCAGGGCAGCAGGACCACCTTGAGCACTGCTACACAGCAGAGGCTGAGTTAAATGCACAAGTGACCACAGACCTAAAGACTATCCATCTCTGGCTGAGATGCCCCCAACTGCAGAGATTTCAAACGGGGAGGCTTGTGTGTCTCTCTGAATAAGGAATGCTGTTCTATGCTAATAATTCTGGGGTTATTGGGAGAAACTGGTCCTTGCACTCTCTAATTTTAGTCTGGTTTGTTTTATGTCCTGACTCAGTTTCCCTAGTTATCCTGACTCAGTCCTAACTCAGTTTCCCTGCCTCTTTATCAGAATACTTGATAAGATCTTATTTTTCAGAATCCCAGAATGCCCTATCAAGATGCTGTCTCCACTGATTATGTCATCTCTCTAGAGACCTACTCCAATGTTGCTCTTGCCTCTATTTCAGTCTTTCAGTCTGTGAGGTAACACACCTCCCCACACACTCTATCATGGAGGTGGGACAGCTCAGTTTCCCGGGACTTAATTGACGCTGTCTGGAGCTCTATGCTCAAGCCAAGTACTATCATTGAGACAAAGGGAATGAAAGCTATAGAGTTGGGATCCTCTTACTGCCTCTCAATAAACTCCACTGAACAGATTAACTAATCTCTCTCCACCCACCTTAACAGGGCTTCCCTGCTGTTAGCCTCTTTGAATCGAAAAGGTTGGGAAAAAGAACAATAACCAAATTTAGCCTGGGTTTCTGTGAATGCCATCCATACTTCGGTAGGATTTATTTCTAAAAGTTTAACTGCTAACTTCTTGAATTTTCTTATGTGAAATTAGACATCCTGTATATGATTGTATTTGCATTAGGTATTTTAAAAACAAACTGATTACACCTACTTGGATATGAACTCATTGGGCCAAATTCCTTATTGTTATCAACATAAGGTTATAATAAATATTTGTTTATATTCTTACATTTTTTCCTCATGTAACTGGTTTTAAGATCAAAGCAATAATCAATAGAAACTGTTAATGCAATTATGTCATACCTTGCTGTTTCTAGCCTGATCTATATGTAATCAATGTATCCTAAATGCTTGGACAAACAAGCATTTAGCCTGGTCATCTGTCTGCTATTAGACAATAGACAACTAATAGAGATCTGTAAGACCCAAACTGATTTCTAACACCTGTTGGTTTCCTTTATCTTGTTAACTTGAGACTCTCAGTTCTTCTCTTCTCAGGGCAACTCCTGCCTCCAGACACTCAGAAGCAGAGGTGCCCTTTTAATGCAAATCTCTTTTAGACTTAAGCCTTAGAAGACCCCAGTCTCTGTCCTGAATCCGAGAAGGAACTGCCTTCTCTATACCACACAGCAAACACCACAAGGGTTGACCCTGGCCCCCAGTATTCTTCTCCCTGGTAGAAATTTGAGGTCCGGCCCTGTTTCCCTTTTATCTCAGGACAGCCCAAACACCTCAGGGGCCAGTAAGCTGGGTAGGCTATGCTGATACTTTTCACCCCTGCTCCATAAAGAGTGGGGAAACTAGGAAGGAAAAGATTCAGAATCTTTGTTTATTGAATAACTAACTCTCAAGAAAAACAGCAGTTTTCCCAACTTTTCCAAGAGTTTAAACTGCATTCTTATCTTGATCTGCAGCCCTGACAACTGGGGATATGCCCATCCCTGGACCCTGCCTTACAGAAGAGCAGTGGTTCATTAAATCTACTAGATATCAAGGCTTCTTGCCTCCCCTGGCTTCTGGTCCACACCCATTAATCCCAAACCCAGGAGAAATTGGCTCTCTTGGAAATTAAAGGTGAAAAAGCTAGGATACAAATGATCTTTTTCTCTCAGCATTTTCTCCTATTTCTCTTGATAATTAGATGGGCCATCAGACAAGCAGCCCACAGAAGGGACCTGATGCAGTTCTTGCTAAAGACCCCATTCTCCTGAATGTCACCATCTCCACCCTGGATGACACCCCACTTTTAATCTGTTCCCGAGATCTGTTTTCTCTAGGCTTCACACTTTGGATTCTCAGCTGGCCTTTCAGCCTGGAGAACATTGACTGGGAACAACTGACTGGGACACCCCCCTCGATGCCCTGCTGCCATCCCCCACACCTCACGCCTCACCTCCTGGCATGAAACCCCAAATCTCTATGACCCTTGTCAGCTCGAAGCAGTTAGAGAGGAGATCAATGCCCCTTTTCCCACATGCATCTGGAGGTGATGGTTTGAGGGGGGAACAAGACGAGGGGACCCCACTACTCTGAAGATCTTTGGAGAAAATCTTCAACCTTTCCTTAAATGAAGGACACTGTCCCATATTTTCCTTTTTTTTCTTAAATGAATTTAAGTCTCAACTGTTTAAGGGGGGAACTGATGAGGATTGAGGTCCCTTTAAAATTCCTTTCTAATTGCCCAACCCATGACTGACCTTGATTCACAAATCCTGGTCAAAGGCACCCTTTAAAATATCCAGGCCCAGCCCCCACCATCATCAGCTCAGCTTCTCCTCAGCCCTCACCTGATCTGAGCTAACTGAAAAGTCCTACCCCCAAAAAACTTGGGGGGTACTGCCCATCATCTTCTAGGTATAAAAGAGGTGAGCCGGAATGCCCTCATTGCAGGAGTCCTCCCAGCCAACACATGGTATCCTTCCAGCCATATAAGGGTCCCTGCCCGCCAGCAGCCACCTTTGGTCCTGGCGTCTTTCTAACTGAGCTTTACTTCCAAATTCCTACAATAAACCTTTTATTTATCAATCTAGGTTTTCGGGCCTGTAAATTCATTTTACAGGGGACCCTGCGCCTCATGGGATTATTTATACGGCGAGAAATGGGGTTCCCCCTTTCCTTTCCCTCATTAATTTGATGTTTTGTACAATCTTTTATTATAATCTTATATTAGTAAAACCTCTGTTTTCTTTTTTAAGAAACTTTTCACACACTTGATGTACTTGTCTCTTTTCAACAATGAACTGATTCAGACCAATTCCAAAAGACTTGTGTTGGAGAGAACCATATGCATCCAGAGAGAGGACTATGGAGACTAAATGTGGATCACAACATAGAATTTTCACCTTTTTTGTTGTTGTTTATTCACTTGTTTTTTCTTTCTCTTGTTTTTTTTTTTTTTGTTTGTTTTGTTTTGTTTTTAGTTTTGATCTGATTTTTCTTGTGCAGCACAATAAATGTGGAAATATATTTAAAATAATTGCACTTGTTTAATCTACATTGGACATTGGATTACTTGCTGATTTGGGGGAAAAGGAAAGTGGGGAAAGAAGAAAAATTCAGAACATAAGATTTTGCAAGGGTGAATAATGAAAACTATCTTTACACGCATGTTGAAAAAGTTATAAAGAACAACAACAACAACAACTTTTCACATACTTCTGGCTTGTCCGAACAGGAATGTAAACTTTACAGTGACAGCTTCCCAGCACAAGGCACTTCTAAGATATTCAGTACACACTTATTAATTTATTTAATTATTGAAACTGATCTTTATACTAATTGAACTACCACATCTTTTTCCATAAAATTTTCCCCAATTAATCAGTCAAAATTAATTTCTGTTTCTTATTGCTCTTTGTTCCATTATAATGTACTACTTATCACTTATGTATGGAAGAAGTCATCTAATCATTTTGATGAGTCAACAGAATTTCTCCATAAAGAAACTTGCCCATTGTACCTTGTTAAGAGGACAAAGGGAACTTTTGATTAGTCCAATTTAGACTTGGATCTTTAGGAATTTTTATATTTAGATTGGGATTATAACACCACAAACTCAGCTTAAGTTAAAAAAAAAAAAGTCCCTTCTTTTGAGAAGGGGGGACACAATCCTGTGGAGACAGTAAGAAAGAATTCACTAGAAATCTGCTCCTCCTCTCATATACTCCAGAGAAATCTTAGCATCTAGTTATCTATCACAACTGTTAATAACAATAAAATTTATATGGTACTGACTATATGCCAGGCACTGTGCTAAGCACTTTACAATTTATTATTTTATTTGTTCCTTATAATAATCTTGGAATGTGGGTTCTATTATTAACTCTTTTAATTTCTATTTTGCTAATATGGAAACTGAGATTAAATAACTTTTGCAGGGTCACACAGGTAATAAATGTCTGGGACTGGATTCAAACTCAAGTCTTCTTGAGTGTATGCCTGGGAATTTATATATACCTATCCACCAAGCCTCTGGTCCCTGACTATGGAGGACGTGAGTTCACAATCTGCCTCAGACACTTAAAGCTAGCTAAGTGACTGTGGGTAAGTCACTTAATCCCATTGTCTCTCAAAAAACCAAACAACCCAAAAGACAAAACAAAAGTATAAATAGTTATTTCTTCATACTTCATCCAAGAAGGCTGATTCTTAAGGACTGGTGTGAGAAATGGAGTGTCAACTTTTATCATGAATAGATATTATATTATGAAAAAAGCATTTAATCTAGAGTCAAAACTTTCCTTGACATTTAGTCCTTGTGTGATATTGGACAAGTCTTTTTCCTACCTTGGGCTTCACTTTCCACAATTGTAAAGTGAGGTTGGACTAGATGGACTTTAAGGTCCCTTCTAGCGATAGAAAGGAGATTCTTTGGAGGAAGGTGCCAAAAGAGGGCGTGAAGCACTCTCCTCCTTCCCCAAATCAATGCACCTCATGTTGGAGCAAGAAGGAATTCTAAGGATCATTTAGTCCCACTCAGTATTAAGGAGGAGGAAACTAAGGCCTCAAAATGAGGAAATGACTTGTCCAACAGAGGAAGGCTCATTTATCTCTTAGTAAAACTGTGACTAAGCTGAGGTGAAGTTGGATCATGAAGCCCAGAAATCTGTCAGACTGTTAGAACTGCTGTTAATTATAACTTGCCCCACCCAATCATTTTATAGAACAGAGATCCAAGTGACTCTTACTCCAACTTTTTGCTGAGTTGTTGAAGTCTCAACTTCTCAGAGGCCAGGAAGGACTCCATGTCTCCTTTCTCCTAAGAAGTGCCCTACAGTTATCTCTTACAACTTGAATCCAAGCTCATCCCACCCTCAAGTTCCTCATACAAATATCCATATTCCTCTCCAGGCCAATAATTTTTTTTTTTTTTTTTTTTTAATGCAGCATTAGAAGGCAAAGCTGCCAAAGGGAAAAGACAAATAAAGGGTGAAGGAGGTAGAGGCATTTCCAAGGAGATTTCACCCTACAGCAGGGACTGAAGTTCTGGATTCCTTTCCCCAGTCTAACTCCAAACTAAAATGCACCTCTCCTAGGGCAGAAAGTACCAAAAAGCAGGAGTCCCAGCCCCCAGGAATCCCAGGCTTCTGAAGAAACCCTGGGATCTCTAAAGTCTCTCTCCCAAACACAGGAGAAGTCCCTCCATGTTTTCAACCTAGTCCTTCCCAAACTCTGGGTGACAAAGAAAAATTTGAGAATAATCAGAGCTAACATTTATACAGTGTTTTAGAGTTTGAATGTGTTTTACATATCTTATTGGATCTCACAATAACCCATTTTATTGATGAGGAAATCAAGGATCACACAGCTAATAAGCTTATGAGAAGTTTTCCTTACTTCAAGTCTAATACTCTATTACTCCACCAAGTTGCCTCAAAAAGAAACTTAGAGGAAAACTCTTGAAGAAAAGGAAAACACAAGGTCACCAGCAGGGGGAAGTGTTGGGTCCCTAACTCCAATTTAACTCCCAACTCCCAACTCCTCAAAGTTTAGAATTACTCTTACCTTAGGCTTAGAGAGTTATTTATGTAAGCATTGTCTTACCACTACTCAATAGAAAATTCCTTTAAGACAGGGATGGACATTTTATTCACTCTGATTCTCTAAGGGAATAAATAATTACTTACATATAACAGGAATTCAATGGAATGCTGAATAAGGAAGAGTTTGATTACACAGAGCCATGAGACCTTACCCCATCTTGGAACCATAATAAGGGTTCAGAGAGCAGCCGTAGCAGAACTAGATGGGAGAAAGAAATTAACAATTTTGGGCAATGGAATGGGGAAACAGGTGAGACAGCTCTTTCTCCTGCAAAATTCTTTTAGCTCTGAATAGATTACCTATTCATTCACTTAGTATTAGTAAGTGCTAAATAAATGCCTCCCTAGAAGAATGAAGGCTTCTTCAGTCTGTTCTCTCTGTCTTTTCTCTCTCTGCCTCTCTCTCTCTCTCTCTCTCTCTCTCTCTCTCTCTCTCTCTCTCTCTCTCTCTCTCTCTTTGGTCTTTGAATAATCCAATAAGAATCTCTGATACCCAAGCATCAAAAAGAACTTGTGTTACAGATGCTGACATTACTGCCTGGGGAGGGAAAAAGCATCCCTTTCCCTTTTATTGCGTGCCAGAACTATACTAAATATCTTACAAATATTGTTTCATTTTGATAGGGGTGAACCCTGAAATTGTGTCCTCTTTAATCTATAAAAGAAGGGAGATTGACTCTCAGGCTCTCCCCTGGGAAAAATATACCTTTCCCAGACAAGCCCTCCCAAGTTAAGTGACTTCATTAATCGGAGATCTTGGTCAAATCACCCTCCATTGAATTGAGATCTTTTGGGGATGGCCCAGATCCCTTCAGGAAATCCCCAGATTCTGGAAGAAGCCTTCAAACTCCAGTTAAGTGATTTTATTCAACTGGAGATCTCCCTCTGATAGTTCTTTAGCCACACAGCTCCCAGCCCCAGGCCAACATTTGCCTATATAACCAGGGGTCTGTTAACACACCTTTGCCAAATCCCTAATCAGGAATTTTGTCCACAAAGAGAGCCTCCTTTTTAATGATTAATAAATTTCCCTTTTGCCATACAGACTTTTCATTTTGCAAATACTTTCACATTGGACCTGCCCCTACCAGAGGGGATTCCCCACCTCAATTTTCACACCTCTTCACTATCACTAGCACTACATCAACCTGATCTTCACAACAATCTTGGAAGGTAGGTGCTATTGAGTCTCATTTTATAGTTGAGGAAACTGAGGTATAGTTGATTAGCTAGGAAATCTCTTGAAGCTGTATTTGAACTCAGATCTTCCTGACTCTAGGATTGCCAGATTCCCGAACATTTCCTAGCTGATCTTTGAATAATCTCCTAATTGGCCTTTGTGTGTCTATTATTCACTCTCCTCTTGAATTATTTTTTAATAATGCTGCCAAAATAATTTCTTTAAAGGTCAGGTCTAACCATGTCACTCCTCTAGTCAAAATCTTCAGTGACTTCTTGTGAAATTTGGGAAAAAATATTAACTCAGTAGTCTGGCATTTAAAGCCCACCATAATTTGGCTCCAGTCTATGTATTCAGCCTTTCCCTCTCCTTCAATTCCTTTTTAAGCATTTCTTCATTTCAGCCAAAACTATACCATTAAGTCAATAAATTGATTTACTAGCATTTGGTAAGTATACTTTGTCAATTTTATGCAAATTACTAATGACATAAAAGCCAAAGGGCAACAATTCTTTCCCTCTAGGATTTTTCATTCTTGGTTTTCCCCTGCTTCAATCAGAAGAAGTAATGCTTAGAAGGCAAATAACAAATAAATTAATTCATCAAGCATTTAAGTGCCTACAAGGTGCCAGACACTTCTAAAATGGAGATACTACTAAAGGCAAAAATAATCCCTGCCCTTAGAGAATTCCTAGTAGATAGTAGACAACCAACAACTCTGTATAAACAAGATATATACAGCATAAATTAAATATTTCAGAAGGTAGGCACTAACATTAAGGAGAACCAGGAAAGTATTCTTACAGTAGGTAGGATTTTAGTGGAGACAATGTCATGAAGCACTGCTATGAATCCAATCTCATTGTTACTGTTACCTCCCAATTGTTAAAGGCTACATATCACTGTATAGCCATTTGTATAAATACTGATATTTGCTCACACTAAAGCAGGTTTCTAAGGTAGCAAAGGAAGCCCTAGCACATGTGTCTAATTTCTCTACTCCAACTAAATAAAGCTTTTTGCTAAAGACTGCTGTTGGCTTTTTGGTTTTATTTTTGTTTAAATTTATTTTTCAGAGTTGACTGTGTGATAACCTGCGTGAGCTCTCTGGTATTTTCAGAGTTGACAATAGCTACATAACTAATGAGGGAAAGGAAGGGGGGAACCCTATTTCTCAGCCCATAGACAGTAAGATTATCCCATGAGGCGCAGTGTCCTTTGTAAATGAATTTACAGGCCTGAAAACCTAGATTGATAAATAAAAGGTTTATTGTAGAAATTTGTAAGTAAAGCTCAGTTAAAAAGACACCAGGGCCAGAGGTGGCTGCTGGGCGGGCAGGAACCCTTACATGGCTGGAAGGATACCATGTGTTGGCTGGAGGGCTCCTGCAAAGAGAGGGCTCTGAAAAGTTTCTTTTATAACTAGAAGATGATGAGCGGTACCTCCCAAGTTTTTTGGGGGTAGGATTTTTCAGTTAGCTCAGATCACGTGAGGGCTGGGGGAAGCTGAGCTGATAGTGGGGCTTGGCCCGGATATTCAAAGGGTGCCTTTAACTAGGATTTGTGAATCAAGGTCAGCCATGGGTTGGGCAATTAGAAAGGAATCTTAAAGGAACTTTAACCCCCATCATAACCTCTGTGACTTTTTGGTCATTTGCTTTCATAGTTGACAGCTTGAAGACTCTTTCCTCTTCCTGAGTTCAAATCAGGTCTCAGACACCAAGTAACTATGTGACCCTGGGCAACCCTGTTTGCCTCAATTTCCTTCAGTTCTCTAGGGAAATTGGAATTAAGTGTTTGTTATTTATTCTTTTGTTTTGGGGATAGATTTTGGTGTTTAGAGTGTAAGCCTGGACTTCCCCAGACAATGGGAGAAAAGGGGGGAAGGCTTATACAATTATTTAATCTTGTGTTTTGCAGTTTGTGCTTTGCACTCATCTACTGACACCTTGTCGGTTGAGAGTTCTTTCTCTAGTCACAATAAATCCTTTTTTTGTTTGTTTGTTTTTTACCTCTGATTTTTTAATTTGGATAAGGGTCATTGTCCCATACACTATCCACTGGTGCAGACTACTTGTCAACAATTATATACAAACAAGATACAGGCAAGATAAATTGGAGGCAGTCTCAAAGGGAAGACACAAAGATTAAGAAGGCTTAGGAATGATTTCTTGAAGAAAGTGGGACTTTAACTGAAATTTGAAAAAAGCTAGGAGGTGGAGATAGGAAGGGAAAGTGTTTCTGGCATATGGAACAGACAGTGAAAACACGGGAAGTCAGGCCATGGAATATCAGTATGTCCTTAAAAGAGCAAGGAGTATGTGAAGTTTCTCTTACAAAAAGATTTAAGAAAACCAGAAAAGTAGAAAGAGACCAGGCTAATGAAAGACTTTAAAGGTCAAACAATTTCATAGCAAAGGCAGCAGGGTGCAGAGTGGAGGCCTGGGAACCATAGGTAATCATAGAGAAGAGACATGAGGTTGGGAACCAATCAAGGAAAAATATCAGAAAAACAACTGGGAATATAGCAAAGACATTAGTGTTGCTCCAGGGCCTAGATTGCCTCAACTTTCCTACTTATTTTCAGGGATCTACAAGATTCCTAAAAGACCAACTAGGAAACCTTGAACTTCAAAGATATTTGGTGATTATTGGACAAATGATTATTGCTGCTGGTAGTCTATCTCAGAAGTGTCACATGAGGCCTGAATGAGATTAAAATATAATTGAGAAGAAAAGTAGAGAAGTCAAACAAGAATAGGAAATAAGAGATACAAACATAATAATGATCAGGAGTAGAATGGCCTTCCATAGACGTATATGAATGAATTTGATATTGAAAGGGAGGGTAACTGTTCTCTTTACTGAAACTGTGTTACCTTTAAGATTATCATTCTGAAACTGTGTTCCCTTTTGATCTGTGATCCCTTTTGGAGTCTCCCTCCAGATAACTTATCTTTCAGGGATGTCAAACCCTTTCACTCAATTAGAAATCCTGGTCAAAAAGCACCCCTTTGAAGTGTTGTTAATTTCAATAGGAGATTTGGGCCAGATACTGATAAGCATCCAGGCCTGAAAACCTTGGCTTCCTGAAGCCTCAAGCCTCCTTTTAAAGGGCAGTTTCTAAACTCACTCTTTGCAGAAGGCCAAAGCTGTTTGCTCTGACCCTGCCCACTCAGAAAGCATTCTCTTCTTAGTGCCAGACTCCATTTCTCTAATAGAACTTTACCACTAAAGAAGTCAATCTCTTAGCAGAATTGTCTTCCTGTCCAACAATAAACTTTCATTTTTGCCAATTAATAATTTAGGATTTCATGAATTCTTTCATGAAGAAACTCTGCGCCAAAAATAAGGGAATTTAACAACTCCCTGACTGCTTCTAACCTCATCAATGTGGTCAGGATAGCAATACCTAGTTCAAAATAACATGTGACAAATTCACAATGGCCATTCTCCTTGGCAAAAGGTAGATTTATTTAAGAGAAGAGATTACAGACAAAACGAAGAGGTACAATAGACAACAGGAATGATAAATATGAAATAGAATTGGGATATCATAAAGTCAGAAAAGGAAAAAGTTCCCCAGGGGAAATCACAACCAGGAGAAAGGAAATACTCCATGAGAAGAGAGAAAGCTATTGTCTGGCAGGTTAGACTGGCCAACATAAGGAGAATGGCACCATTAGAAAGAAGATACTATGAGGGAGAGAGAGTACCTCATAGTGCTTAGTCCTGAAGAGAACTTAGCAAAGATCTTCATCATAAGTAGAGCTTTTATAGGGGAAAAATGGCTCTGGGAGTTTCTCTCAGAGACCAGAAAAGTAAAGGCCAGAACTCAGAGGGAAGGATCAGGAGCCAAACCTAGCAGCTCAAAGGGAGGAGCCAGAAGCCTGGTGAAATGTACCTGGCTAAAGATATGCTAATCAAGATATACAAAGGTTGTTTGAAGATACTCAGAGGTAGGGGGACGCACAATGAGCATTGCTAAAGAATTTCTTCTTAGATAGTCTGGTATTATCTGATAATAGCTTCTTCCAGACAGAAGAAATTAAGTCACATCATTGGTATATATATGTTATGATTATAGATATCTATTATAAGTGTGTATATGAACATATAGATGTGTGGTTATATATGTACATGTGTGTGCACATGTGTGTATCCAAGCTTAATTGTAACCTTCTTGGGGAAGTGGGGAGAAGGAAAGGGGAAAAAAGAATAAAGTTAAAAAGTACACAGCAGAGAATAAAAGAAAACCTACAAGGAAGCAAAGCTGAGAGTTCCGAACACAATATGTGGTATTTGTTATGTAGGCTTTTTGGAAATGGATATTGTTTCATATTTTGAAACTTTTCTTGTGTTCAGCTGTACACATGGCAATGTGTCTTTTTTCTTTTTCTATTCTGTATTTAAGTTTTAAATAAACTTTAAAATGTAATCAGGAAATATTTAATAAAATAAAAAAATACAATAAAACACTGATACTACACTTCAAACTAATTTTGAGTTTGACACCATTGGTATAGCCTACAGAGATGAAGATTTGGGAAATGTACTGGGGCTCATGTATCCAGGGCTCAATTTTTCTCATTTCTAAAATAAAAGGGGGTGGATTTTGTGATCTTTGTGATCCTTTCTATCTTGTCTATTGTTAACCTTTCTGCAAGACTAGGCTCACGTATTAAAGCCCTTCATAAGAGCAGAACATTTAGAGCTCTCAGGAACCTAGAAATCTCTATCGTTCAACCTTGAATTTGATAAAAAAGTTCAGGGTCAAAGAAATGAAGTATAACTTGACTGATGACTCGAAAGCAGGAAACAGTGAAGCCAAAATGTGAACCCAGGTTTTCTGATTATAAATCTTTTGTCACTATCTACCTACAAGAAGCCTTCTACTTAATACATAATTTAATCTGAGTTTAAATCAAGTCCATTTAGAAGCATAAAATCTCCAGAAGTACAACCCTAATCAAGTGATTTAATACCTTTTAAATGATCACCCCAGACAACTTCAGAAATATTCAGCAAAGATCAATGAGAAGTAAATTACCATAAAGTGGGAGGGGGAAGGGGGTTGGGGAGAGGGGAAGTGTTACTGGTTCATAAGGCTTGTGGATTCCTGGGTCTAAGTTATTATTTGACCCTATAAAACCCCAATTTCATGGAATCTTATTTCCTTATAATTAAAAAAAAAATCAGTTTCAAATGAACTTTCAATGCAAGTGTGAATTGGTTAACATTTCACAAAATTGCCTCAAACTTTAAAAATAAATATTCAAAGCCCTCTGCTGTGTGGTTCCCCCAGGTATTCACAAAATCTCAGCTAAAGAGGACATTCAGAATTTCCAATCATCCACCAGCCCCAACTACAACTGCTCTTCTTCTCTCTTTCCTAGCTCCCTCAGTGTATGCCTAGAAGCAATACTTCAGCTGAAAGAACAAAGAATTTGTAGTCAAAGGATATGATTTGGGGTCTCCTATTGTGGTTCTTACTGAAAAAAAAAAAAAATAATAATCCAGGATCAGGGGATTACTTACTCAAGATATTATAATGTAAAAGGAAGGATTTGAACGCAACTCCTCTGTCTCCCCTATTTATACCTGGAGAAGCACTTGGCTTTTCTTAATGCACTCAAATGGGCATTTTGCTTGTTTGAACAGAAGACAAGGAATAGTACTTTTTTAAAAATAACAAAATTCCCATGAATCACTCATTGTGCAAAGGAAACAATTTACTAAGCTCTTATCCACCAGTCATCCTGCAAAGCTCTGAGCAGAGATATAAAAAGTAAAGCAGTCCCTGCCCTCCCATTTATAATCCAACCAAAAAACAACTTAGTCTAAAGGTATAATAATGATGGATGATGACAGCAACCTTTATATTGTCCAAAAAGATCTACAAAGCACTTTTACATACACAAAATATGCAAAACTTATTGGTCGTTATCAGATTGGATGATCAAGAAAGACTACATGTAGAAGGTGTTATAAATTGTGCCTTAAAGAAAACTAAGGATTAAGAGAATTCCAATAGATTTGGAATAGAAAATGCCATTCACATCCAAGTGGGAGAACTGTGGAGACTGAATGCGGATAGGAGTGAACAATTCTATTTTCACCTTTTCTTGTTTGCTTTTCCTTTCTCATGTTTCCCCTCCTTAGTCACAGCATGACTAATATACAAGTATATTCCAAATGACTACATGCATAACACATCAGATTACTGTCTTCGGGAGGGAGAAAAATGTGGAACTCAAAATCTTAGAAAAAAAGAATGTTGAAAACTATCTTTACATGTAATTGGAAAAATGAAATATTAAGAAAAACTTTAAAAGAAAATTAAGGCTTTGTAAAGGTGAGGAGTGTGCAATGTGTGTAGGGATAGGAAGCAGAAATTAAAAGTCTAGTTAAGAAAGATCTGTTCCCTCAAAGGCATACAATCCGACAGATAAGAAAGAAAGATGGCCAAATATGCAAAGAGGGTAGAGGTTAAAATTCCTTTTGGCCACAAGTTCCTGAGGAGTTGAACTTTCAATATGGGCTGAATTCGCTGGCCACATAAAAACATTTTCAAAGTGCCGGGCTACCTCAGTTGAGTGTCCTGGGATGCACATAAACACCAGAACCATTTGTCAAAAGCTCAGTGGCTCTTCAGGATATCACAACAGCAGGCCTTAATAGAGCCCTACTTCCCACCCAGGTCCCAGACGCTCCCTGGCCACGCCCTCTTGCGCCAAATTCAGGCGCTAAATCCCAACCAATGAAGATATGCGTGCTACACGACTGGGCTGCAAGAGGAAGAGCTAACAGCCAATGAGAGAACGAGATTATGTTCCAGGAAGTGAATGCCTCTGCTAAAGGAAGCTAATGCGAGAGACCTCATCTCGACGTTACAAGAATTTGGCCAATTAGAGAAAATCAGAAGTCACGTGCTGGGGCAGCTGGGTAAAGCAACTAATCAGAGAAAGACTCTCTGGAACACATGCCAAGGATAGGAGCGAAACCGGGAGGGCACCCCCTAGCCCAGAGGTAGCGTGATGGCCTGTGTCACCAATGGCCAGCTGGTTCTTTAGTCACGTAAAACTTCCGCAGGGACTTTCAGATCACGTGGTAGAGGATGTCAGCGAACAGACACCAATGAGCGGGGACTATGGTTATCTTGGGACGAAGGGAAAGGTCTGTCTGTACCAATGAGATCCCGGTGAACTTGCTGATTTCACCATCACGTGCAGCAGCTGGACGGAAAGGGGCGTCCACCAGGGAGGGAAGCAGGGTGGGGGCTTGAGGGCTGGGCGCGTGGGGCGCAGGCGCCTTGGGGACCCGGTGGCAGTGGCGGCGGCGGCGGCGGAGGGAGCCGGGTCCCGAACCGAAGCGGGCGGCGGCAGCCATGGCAGCGGACGGAGAGCGCTCCCCGCTCCTCTCCGAGCCCAACGATGGCGGTGCCAGCGGCAACGGGCTGGTGGGGCCCGGCGGGGGCGGGGCCGGCGCCGGGGGAGGCCTGGTTCCCTCTGCGCCGCCGTACGGATCCTGGAAACATGCCCCGCCTCAGGGTGAGCTGGGTACCGCATTCAAATTTGGGCTGAGAACTGGCAACTAGAAGGGGCGGGACCGGGGCCGAAGGTGCGGGGCTGTGGTCCTCTGGCCGGACCTGTGAGAAAGGAAAGGGGGTGGGACGCTCGCTGTCTTACAAAGAGGCGGGGCCTCGGCAGGGGTGGGCGGGGCCCTTGGAATGGGGGCTATGACTGGTTACTGAAGGAGGTTGAGGGTTACCCTGGTGGGAGTAAATAGGGCAAGGCATGTGGGGGC
This sequence comes from Sminthopsis crassicaudata, assembly GCF_048593235.1. Taxonomy (NCBI): domain Eukaryota; kingdom Metazoa; phylum Chordata; class Mammalia; order Dasyuromorphia; family Dasyuridae; genus Sminthopsis; species Sminthopsis crassicaudata. The sequence continues at coordinate 259,682,921 of NC_133618.1, forward strand.
GACATGTGTGTGATCATGGATGACCCATTCTGACCGTATTTCCACAGCGTTCCCTCCATTTCAGGAGGGCCACCCGGCTGTGCTGCCCGGGGAGGACCCACCACCATATTCACCCCTAGCCAGTCCTGACAGTGGCAGTGCCCCTATGATCACATGCCGAGTTTGCAATTCTCCCATCAATGTGGAAGGCAAGATGCACCAACATGTTGTTAAGTGTGGTGACTGCAACGAAGCCACAGTGAGTTTCATTATCCAGGATTTTTTAGACATCTAACTCTAGACCCCGAATTTTTCCTGATTCCTGTATATAAATCTCAGAAATTACACTAGACATCTGTCCTTCCTTTCTCCCTTCCCAGCATCACCCAGAGTAAGTCCCAAAATTGTTCTGTTTCATATTCATGTCCAGTTTCCCCTAGCTTTCTACATCTGTATATTAAGAGTTCACCCCTGCTTCCCATGGTCTGTTTCCATTCTCCCCAGTATACCTTCTTTTCTTTCTAATCAGGATCCCTACCAGCTTCCTGGATTATTGCTCTTGGGCCCTCCTCAAAAGGTATGTTTGGGAGGGTTGGAATTCAGGGCTTTTGGTGCTCATCTCCCTATTATTCCTTAGCCAATCAAGAATGCTCCACCTGGGAAGAAGTATGTTCGATGCCCTTGTAACTGTCTCCTCATCTGCAAAGTGACTTCCCAACGGATTGCCTGCCCTCGGCCCACCTGGTGAGAGCAGAGAACTAGGAAAGCCAAATGAGGAGGGATGGAGAGAAAAAAAAGTTGTAGGGAGTTTAAGAGTAAAAGAAAAAGTGGGGATAGGAAACTTGGGGAAGGGCAGACTGGTAGAACTGCAAGATTCTACAGGGGGAATTTCAGGATGTGGACAATGAAGAACTCTTTCTCCAGAATGATTCTGGTTTATCTAACCAGCCAGCTTCCTTGGATCCATAAATAAAAGGCTTTGAGGAAAGATGAGACCCATTTAGGATTAATAGGTTATATGTAAGACTATCAGATTTGGTGATCTGAGGCCTAGGCCTTATTTTTTGATCAATGCTTATCAGTTCAGGATGGGAAAAGAGATTTTGTGTGTAGGAAGAGGCATGTGTACACTGTCTAGGTGATATCTGAAGAGGAAGAGAAACAGTTCTTAGGATTAAAAGATCCTTTTTTTTTCTCCCTTTTCAACCATCCCCTACCCCCCCCCCCCAATAGTAAAAGAATCATCAACCTGGGTCCAGTTCACCCAGGACCTCCGAGTCCAGAACCACAGCCTGCAGGTGTCAGTGTCAATTGCGGCCATTGCAAGAATACCTTTCTGGTGAGTAAGACTGGGATGGATTGGGAAAATGTAAATGTATGAAAAGTGGAGTTAATTACTGAAATTTGCCCCTTTTTTGTCCTTTCTACTATTCAATCCTTGTGTTTTATCCCATTGGAATCCCTTAAAGAACTTACCTCATAGAGCCTTTTTTTCTGCCTCTATCATAAATTGACCCCTCATCCTGTTTTCTCTATAGTGGTCAGAGTTTACAGGTCAGACCTTGGCACGCTGCCCCCACTGCAAGAAAGTGTAAGTGATTTGGAATTAATATCATAGACCTAGTTATCAGAAGGAGGGGGTGGGGGATAAAGACTGTATAAAGATTATAAATGCATGACAGGTTTGCCATATATACTTATACCTTCACAGCTCTTCCATTGGGCGAAGGTATCCCAGGAAAAGATGCATTTGCTGTTTCCTCCTTGGGCTACTATTGGCTGTTACTGCCACAGGCTTAGCAGTGAGTAACAAATCTTCTTCTAATTTGTCACTTGTTAATCTTACTATTTTTTTACTCTCTTCAAAAGAATCAAAGATTTCCTAAGCATAGTTCACACACACACACACACACACACACACACACACACACACACACGAGTTCATCTGACAAAAGGTTAACAAGGGATTAATGAAGTCTTCAGGATTAAGTGGAAAAGATTTTCTCTCCACAAAACAATACAAAAGAAATGTCTTCCAAGTGGCCAGCTTATGTAATTTTGTCTTTTTTTTGGCTTTTGGGAGAGGCAGGATGAGTTAAGTGATTTGGCCAGGGTCACACAGCTAGAGTCTGAGGGCCTGATTTGAACTCAGGTTCTTCTGACTTCCAACGGCACTTCCCTTATCCTTTGCAACATCTAGCTGCCCCTTGTAACTTTGAATTATGTAAGAGTAGGAGCTTTGCTTTACCGAATGATTTAAAGTAGAGAGCTACATACATCATGGGTTATAACTACTTCCATGAGTAGATGGTTGAATATCCCTGAAGAGTGTTGTCTTGTTTCTAATATAATTGCCTGCAGGTGGAAGTCAGAGATGTAATTGAAACTAGCTTGGATTCAGTGTCTTATCAGGTGATAGACCAACAGATTGGCACTGTGGCATTGATTCCTTTTTTTTTTTTTCCACATTTCTCTCCTAGTTTGGCACATGGAAGCATGCCCGACAGTATGGGGGTATCTATGCAGCTTGGGCCTTTGTCATCCTGCTGGCTGTGCTCTGTCTAGGCCGGGCTCTTTACTGGGCCTGTATGAAGGTCAGCCACCCTGTCCAGAACTATTCTTGAGCCCTAAGATGACCCACTAACTATGCCTGGCCCTCTCTAGCAGGGACAGTGACATTACAGAGGGAAATGGGAATGTCCCCATGGCTTCCATAAGAGGAGCCAGGCCGTTGCCCTCCTCTTCTATGGGGGAAAAAAATGGGAAAGATCTGGGCCCTCAAAGACAAACAAGATTGGAAGGGTAGGTGGGCCACTGCTGGCTGTTTAGTCCCTTCTGAGGGCTGCCTGTGCTTCGGGTGGAGTGAGAGATAAAGTATCTTTTCTCTAAGTTCTGGAAAATGGTTATAGCTCTTTTTCCTTCTTCCATCCTCTCCTAAGGGGCCATTTCTGTCCCTCAAACATTCCAGGGCAGGGTAGGGGTAGGCAGCCCTGGGAGTTCCCCTCCCTTTTGCACCCCCAGGACCTTGCTGCTGCTATTGCACTTCACCAGGGGGTAACTCTAATTTGGCTGCCCTCTTGGCCTCCTCTCCCCACCCCTTTCCATGCCCTGTGGGGGTGGGGTCAGCCGCTGCTCTGTACAGTACCATGGAAACTGATGTATATATTTATTTAATGTGGGGTGTGTTCCCCAACCTGTGTTCCCTCTCCCCAAATCCTTTCTCTCTTACCAGCTGTGGCTGGTTTGTCTGTCTATGGGGATCAGGGGCTCATCTGTGCTTGTAAATAAATGAAGTTGTGATTACCGTTACTCCTTGTGTCAACCTTTTTTTGATGTGGGGGGATATATAGGAGAAAAGATTCCAGCCCTTTGTCATGAACCCTTCCAAAGGGACAGGACATAAAAGACAACACAGCTGGACCTCTATGGCTCTTTATTCTCAAACAGGTATTTCAAAAGTAATCAACAACAGCACTCAAAATTAAACAGTTCTGGATTTATGGTTGCTAAATTACAATGCCAGTAAGAGGGTGATAGGACAATGGTCACTACCCAAGGCTTTGGACCGGATCTTACTGTCACATAAGGAAGGGAGCAAGGACTGGGACAACAAAAAATAGTCAAGCCGCCAGCCAACATTCTTGGCGCGGGCATTCATCATGTAGGTCCAAAAAGTATAAGCATAAGCTGCCTCTGGATAGAGATGGCGGAAGCTGTCAGTTAGTGGCACTGCTTGGAGCAGTTCCCCAAAACCTTCGCGTTCCTGTGGGGTAAAACCAGCATTTTTCTTGTTCCCCTTGGGATTACGCAAGTCAATCTCTTCATGGGCCACATTGAGATCCCCACAGAGCACAAGTGGCTTTTTGGCATTTAGCCCCTTCAAAAACTTTCGAAATGCTTCATCCCATCTTTGTCGGTACTCTAGTCGAACCAGCCCCCGTCCTGCATTAGGCACGTATGCTGTCACCAGCACAAACGCCTCAAACTCGGCCACTATCACACGGCCCTCCTGATCATGCTCTTCTTCACCTACGGAATTGGACACAAGCCCAGAGGCCAAGCATTAGAAAGAAAGTAGAAGTGAAACACTTTCAGGATATGAGGAGAATAAGGGCTAGGGGCAGCAAGCTATCATGTCTCACCGATGCCAAAGGTGACGTTGAGTGGGCGCTGTCGAGAAAGGAGACCAACACCACTATATCCTTCTTTATCTGTGGGTGAAGACCAGTACTGGTGGGTAAGTCCTGGCAGATCCTGAAGTTCTGATGGCAGCTTGCTCTCTGAACATTTGGTTTCTTGGAGGCAAAGGATATCAGGGGCTTCTTCCTTTACCCACTATGCATGCAGAAAAGAAGGCAGCTTATAAGGGCTCAGCCCAGCCCATCACTCTGCCAATCCTCCAGCTCATCCCAAAGCCTACATTCCCCGAATGAGATAATGGCATTTTAAGGAGAAAATCTTGAAAAGCAGAGAAAGTAATAGGGGAAGGCTCCCCGAAGTAAGTCGGAACTCTTAAAAACCAAGTCATCTTTCCTCCCTGAGAACCATACTCACATCCAGACCCTTTTTCTTAATCCAGGCCCGGAGCCCATCCACATTCCAAGAGCATATCTTGAGTGTAGAAGTTTTGCCACTAGGTGAGGTCTGCTGGTCTGGGGGATCCTCATACACCGCAGACCCTTCCCCTGTTGCCTCCTTGTCTTTTGCACCCTTCTTGGTTTTCTTAGGCTGGGGTTCTGTTAGAAGTTTTATTGGGAAAGGGAATGTCAGATTTTTCAATAAGGTAGCAGCTACTTCCACCTCAAATGGCCCCGGGATAACCTGCTGACCAAGAGGTCCACCCAAAGGAAACAGACTGACAGCTTTTCCCACGAATGGGAAAACCCCGATGAGCTATACCTCCGTCTCCAGTGGCTCGGGCCTGCAGGGGAGCATAAATAAGCTAGGCCCACGTGTTACCTTTAGGCTCCGACTCCTCATCACTGACCCCATCCTTCACAGGAGCTTCCTTCTTCCCTCGTTTCGGCATCCTCGCCCAGAACAACGCCCCTCGGCCCAAGCCCCCTCTAGCCCACCGCAGCAGAATCCTGGCCCTGTGGACACAGTGAAGGAAGAAGGGGTAAGGCTGGGAGCGGGCAAGTTTGGCAATGAAGGAAGCGGGGGAGGGGACTCGCCTCCTTCGGGTAAGGCTTTGGAATCCCTCCCCTCAGGGCTCCCTTCCTCCATCCCCAAACATCCCAGGATTCTCAGTCCCGGTTATTCCCCGGGTCCCCAGGCCCAGCCTATCCGCTTCACGCTGAAAACCTCGTGGGACCGCCTCGTGCACACTTCTAGCCTACTGCTGCTCCAAAAGAACCGCCTAAAGCAGGGTGAGTCTGCCCCGAAGCAGACCCGCTCCGCAGAAGCTGCTTCCTACCCGGGACACAAAGAGCAGAAGGCGCGCTTCCCCCACGTGGGTTAGTTGGTCCTGATCACGAGGTCTCGGAGTCGGCGCTTCCGCGGAGGAGAAGTGGCGGGGATTGGCTGAGCTCGTGAGCCCGCCCCGCCGTGTGACTCGAACGCGCATCCCCGGGAGGGCGTCTCCTCCGGGAGGGCTTCCCCTCCGGGCTGTCTACTTTCATGCCGTACTTTCGCCGCCACATTCCGAGCGGCCGCGAGAGGCCGACGAACGAAGAGGAGGGCGGGAAAAGTCCGGTATAACCTAGAAGAGGCTCAGTGACTTGTCAGGGGACTGAGAGGACGAGACGCCCAGTCATCCTCCCTGGCAGTGGCTGGGGCAGGTCCCGCTGGGCGCGAATCGCAGGGCGGGGAGGGAGGAAAGGCGGGGCCTTTGGCCTCGTCGCCATAGCGACGCGGGCGGGAGCTAAGGAGCTTCAGTCAGAGGCTGGGTTAGCCGGTGCGACAGCGCTTGGCGTGTGCCGGTAGTCCCCGCTGCCTTCTGCGCCCTCTCTTCTGGCCGTGGCGGTGTCGGCGGGAGCCCCATGGACCCCCGGGACCTCTAACCTCACGGCCCGGACATGCCTACCGTGCTTGGTTTCGAGGGGAGCGCCAACAAGATCGGCGTGGGCATCGTGAGAGATGGAGCGGTTCTGGCCAACCCTCGGAGGACCTACCTCACCCCTCCGGGCACCGGTCAGTGAGTCCGGCTCAGATGGGAGGGGGGAGGGGGGTGGAAGGAGGAGGGAAGGGAGAGGGAGAAAGGGAAGGGGGGAAAGAGAGAGGAGGGAGGGGGAGGGGGAGGGGGAGGAGGAGGTTGCCCTCTCCGCCCCCTCTATCCCGATTGACGAGAAGTAGCCACAGCAACCACGCCTCGGAGTTAGTTCTAAGAGATAAGCTACTGTGCCTTTGGTGGCAGCTTTCCTGAGAGGTGGGGAGCACCCCCATTTTACAGATAAAGACGTTGAGGTTCAGAGAGGTGAGATGATTTGCTCATACTCGTATAGTAATCATGACAGTATTTCCTTAAAAGATAGAAAAAAATCAGTAACATCCATTTTCTTCTTGGAATTCTTCCACAACTCCCAGACATGCGTAATTATAATCAGTTATGGTTCCCATCTTATAGATATGGAAACTGAGGCTCAGAGAGGTTGGATATATCAGTGATCTCATAGCTAAGGGTCAAATCAGGGGTGGGAATCCAGTTCAGCACCCCGCCCCCCAGTTGAAGGGAATTGGATTTGGAGCCAGAGAACAGGACTTAGTTCAGCTTATTGTGAGCAGACATGGCCTCTGTAGACCCAGCATCTGGAGTTTTAACAAGAAGGATTGGCCTGCATGGTTCGGACTAAGTCTGTGACCCAGGGAACCAGTGTACAGTGCTAGGCTCAAATCTGGACCTTTCTGCCTTTTGCTGTTCTCTGTCTTTAGCTAGAACTAGTGTCTTTCACCCAGGGCATCGGTGTTTACTTTTAGTCCCAGTGGGTGAATTTGTAGGAAATTTTGGTGAAAGGTCTATTACTTCCCCCTGCTGCCCCACACTCTGCCAGGGTTCCTTCCAGGAGACACGGCCAGGCACCACCGAGCTTGTGTGCTGGACCTCCTGCACGAAGCACTGACTGAAGCAGGACTCAGCCCCAAGGAGATTGACTGTATCGCCTTTACTAAGGGTATGGCTGGGAGAGGGGCCGCTGGCTGGGAGGGGGCTGAGACTGGCTAATGTCAGAGGCACTGTTTTTGTGGACTGGTCTCTCTCTGCACTGCTTACGTCTACCCTCCTTCACTGTAGGTCCTGGAATGGGTGCCCCACTAGTCTCAGTGGCTGTTGTTGCCCGCACTGTGGCACAGTTGTGGAATAAGCCGTTGGTGGCCGTGAATCACTGTGTGGGCCACATTGAGATGGGCCGCCTCATCACCGGAGCAACCAGTCCCACCGTGCTCTATGTCAGTGGTGGAAACACTCAGGTACTAGGGAAATGCCGCTCCCCCCTTCTCTTAGGACACGAGGCACTGTCGTTTTACAATGGAGCAGTATTCTACAGAACCGTAATGTACACTACTGGGAGCTCATTAGCAAGAAATTTTAGGAAATTCTATTTTAAATTATCTACAGAATAAGGTAGCGCCTAGTCATAAAGTTTAGAAGTTTTCTTCGCTGTAGTTGAAGGCCAAAAAAGACTATACTCAAAGTCTAAAGGATTTGAATAAGGGAAAGATGAGTTTGTTTGCCAAATACCCAAAAAGTAGAGCAAAGTCATCAAAACTGCCTCAGAGCAGGGTACAAAGCACATAGTAGCAGTGCTTTTGTGAAAACTGGACCTGATAGTTTTTCTTCCATTTTACCATCCTTTCTTGTAGCTTCCTGAAGGTAGCTAGTTAGCAAGCATTGATTCATTTAAAGACATAATAGGAACTTACTGTTTGTGAATTTAGGTATATCATTGATCTTTGCCTTTGTGAATCTTATAGTTTAATGCCGAGTTTCTTAACCTGGGATTCTTGATTTTTTTTTTTTTTTTTTACATATGCATATTTTGATAGTTTATTTCTTTAGTAATCTAAGTATTTCATTTAAAAGCATTATTGGGAAAAAGGTCCATGGGATTCACTACCTGCATAAGGAGTCTGGGAAACCAATACAATTAAGAACCCCTAGTATAATGGGCTGTAGATACAAATACAATTATAGTATGCATGATTGCTAATCATAGTACTACATAAAATCTGAGAAAGAATCAGGTCCCAGAATGAGATTGAAGGAGTGACAGCAAGGGTCTTACTGTGCCTGAATAGGTTTTCCTTTTCCATCCCTTATTCCTTATCCTTAGCCCTTTGCTGCTGACTGGCATTGGGGGAGATGAGAAAGCTGGGACTAAGGTTTGGGGTGGAAGCAGCAAGTATTACTATTCATAAGTGGGGCATAGCCTGTAGTTGCAACGGGAGGGCCCCAGAAGCAGTTCAGGGGAAAAGACATACCTCATGTGTACCTCCCTGGGATAACTATTCATATGTAAGAGTTTTTTATTGGCTTATTCAAATGTTCATAAATAGATGACTACTGACCAATTTTTTTAAAAAATGTAATATTTCCTATTGTCTAGATTTCTCTGCTCAGTCCATGGCATAGACTTAAAACTACCCTTAGCTTTTTGAATGGTTTTTATAGGACCCTTTCCTCCTACCTTCATGTAGGATGACCTATATTACAGCTCAGACTGACAGGACTATGTCATCAAAGGATATATTCTCAAAGGATGTGTAGGAATTTCACAAGCTAGATAAATATTAGTGAGCTGGATATCTGTTTTTTATCCCTGAGACAAACTAAGTCTAGTCTTGGATTCCTTAGGCTATTTCTTGTTTTACAGAGAATAATTCATTCAAATACTAGAGAAGCTATCTTGTCCCCATTTTTTTCTAGAAGTCTTAGTTGCTATATTGATTGATTGTAATGTCCTCTCCAGACTCAGGGTTTTATGGACACCCCTACCTCCTTTAGGTGATTTCATATTCAGAACATCGATACCGAATCTTTGGAGAAACCATCGACATTGCAGTTGGTAATTGTCTGGATCGATTTGCCCGAGTTCTGAAGGTGAGAGAAAAAGACTTGGCTGCTTAAAGGAAACATAATATGTAACAGTGCCCTTTAGGCTTCCATGGGGATTGAGGAGGACATAGGTTCTAAGCAGTCATAATTACTTTACGATAAGAAGACTACAGTTATGAAGTATTAAGCAATGTAGGCCTGCTCTTTGTTCCATGTACAACTGGCTTAACCTCCTCCCATCTCACTGCTTTCCTGTTTTCCTCCACTACCAGATCTCCAATGATCCGAGCCCTGGCTACAACATTGAACAGATGGCAAAGCGGTAAGGGCAGGGATAGGATGAGAAGAATATTAAAGGGTATGGGAGAGGCCAGAAAAGGGAATCTGGTAAGACTTTAGGGCCTTCTTTATACATACTAATGTGATTGGAGAGAGGGAGAATTCTTATTCCTTGAACCTAATGCCTTATATACTCTTCAATACAGGGGCCAAAAGCTAGTGGAGTTACCATACACTGTGAAGGGGATGGATGTCTCATTCTCAGGAATCCTGTCTTATATTGAGGTATGAGAGATGAGGGTCTGAATTACCTCTCCAATGTAGCAGGTCATCATTGGAAGGGCATTGTGAAGTATGGATCCCAAAATTTTGGCTTCCAGACTTCATCTATAATTAAAGACAGCTTGAGCTTTAAGGAAATAGGTATTAAGTCTCTTGGATCAGACCATAGACTAATTTCTACTCTTATTACATTACTCTTATACACACCACATTTTACCTTTAGATTTGTCTCTTTTCTCAGGAAGCAGCTCATCGAATGTTGGCTGCAAATGAATGTACCCCTGAAGATCTGTGTTTCTCTCTCCAGGTACTAGAAGGAAAGGGGCTGTAATAGGATATTGGGGCTAAGGAAACCTTGTGAGTAGGGAGAGATTGAACTGCAATGATTTTCACATGTGATATCCTTTTGTTCCCCTCCTTGCTTCCGTCCAGGAAACAGTCTTTGCAATGCTGGTGGAAATCACAGAACGGGCCATGGCACACTGTGGCTCCCAAGAAGTCCTCATTGTGGGAGGTGTGGGATGTAGGTATCATTTTGTGTGTGTGTGTGTGTGTGTGTGTGTGTGTGTGTGTGTGTGTGTGTCTCGCTCTCTCACACACACACATATAATAGATATATAGACAGACAGACAGACACACACACACACACACACATACACATACATCTATGCACATCTATATATGTTTTCTTCATATTCCAATATAACATTCTAATGAGAATTCTAGAGCTACTTTTAGTCTGGTGGGAGTAAGGGTGGGAAGAATATTAATGGTCTACTCTTTAACATACCTCCCAAGCTCCCTACCTTGATCATTATTCCTCTGAATACTTCCTAGCTAAGATTTGTTGATTGTTGGTGACTTAAGTTAGAGAAACAAGTGGAATGAAACTGACTTCCATTGCTAACTCAGGTAATATGAGACTGCAGGAAATGATGGGAACAATGTGTGAAGAACGAGGCGCCAAACTTTTTGCTACTGATGAAAGGTAAGTGTGCTTCCTTCTTTTCATTCCCATCTACTTCCTTTCTTCAAGAGTCACTTATTCTAGCCAATGAATATAGATCTCCTTCCTCAGTATCCAAGAGCTGGTATATTTCCATCTTTGTCTACAGATTTTGCATTGACAATGGAGCTATGATTGCTCAGGCTGGCTGGGAAATGTTCCAGTCTGGACATAGAACAGCACTCGGTGATTCTGGGGTCACTCAGAGGTAAGATAATCTCTTTCCCACTTCTTCCAACATACAAGCACCTTGGAGAGAGGTCCAAGTTTTTTTGATTAGTGGAGAAAATGGCTAATATTGGTATATATTATTAGATGAGGGTTTTGGTACTAGATGTTTTTGCTTAATTATTTTTGTAACAAAGGGAGATTTCAAATTAGAGGAGATGGTTGGGAAATGATTGCAATGTTTTTTAAAAAATAAAGGGTGTGTGTATGTCAAAATTCTGTGTCTGGGAATAAAGCGGAAGAGTGCTGAAGAGACGGACTTTCAATTAATGTCCCCATTTTTTCATCAACCATATCCCTCCATAGGTATCGTACTGATGAAGTAGAAGTGACTTGGAGGAACTGACCTAGTAAGGAGAGAACCACACAGGGTCAACACCAAGGAAAATCTGAATTTGTGGAACCTTCCTGTTGTTAACTGGCCATATAATGGGTTTTAGAGTAGGTTCCCTATTATCTCTTCTAAAGAGCTGAGCTTCATCATGTTCAAGCAATAATTTTTGTATGTCTGTCACTAACATGGATTTCTCAGAACCCATATGAATTGCCTTGTGCCAGGTACATAGAGCATGTTAAATAAATGCTTATTTGTTTGACAAGCTGACTAAATAAAAGTGTTATTGACTAGAAAAAGTGATAGCCAACTTTTTCAAAGATGAGAAAAGAAATAAATTGAAAATACACGAAAAGGTTATTTGATAACAGAAATTTGGCAGCAAAAATGATTGGATGTAAGGCTAAGACTTGTAGGAAGTTAAACTTCCTTTCCTGAATATTTAAGATATTTGTTCAGCAGACATTTATTGAAATCCTATTTGAAGGAGCAGAAGCTGACTGTATAAATAGGGAACAAAGATGCCACTATTGGGACATTAGCCTTGGATGTTTAGTTAAAATTTGTTTTAATAGTTTTGAAGTAGTTAAGGTCTAGAAGAAGGAACCCCACTTTGGGATTATATTCCTGTTGAGGGTTAGGAAGGGGAGAGCTCCTTTATGAAGAGCTGAGCCCTTGCCTAATAAGATTCCTCTGGGGAAATTCTAAAGTCCTTCTAGAGCTGGGACTCTGTAGCTCCTTGAGTCTTCCCTTTCCTCCCTTGTATGCAGCTGTCATTGGTAGCAAGTGGTCAGAGAGTTAACCAATGTAAGGTGAAGAGGGGGAACTTGAAAGGGGGACAGCAAGGTCAGTGAGGTGGTCAGGTGTGGGGCTCAGGAGTTGGCAAAACAATGCCTCCAGGCTAAATACGTGCCTTTTTTGTCAAGCCAGGCCTTGAGCTAAGAATGATTTTTACATTTTGTAAAATATAAAACCCATTCTTAGCTCAAGTGCTGTACAATAAACAGGCAGCTGGCTAGATTTGGTCCACCAACCCTTGTTTGCCCACTCCTGCTTTAGCCTATTACTCCTATCCTTCTGCACATATGCAAGTACACATACACACACACGTGTGCATGCCTGCGCATTTCAAGGTCTCCTATAGTAGGAGTAATCCCCTGCTCTTTTCTCAATTCTTGCTTAATGCCCTATCTCTCTTCTATATTTCCATTCTCCATACCCTTCCTTGCCAGGCTTCCTATAGAAACTGTAGAAGAGCAGAAGAATGAATCATACAGCTATTAGTGTCGCTCACCAAGTAAGGAGAAACATGATGAGCAGGCAAAGCAGGGACAGCCACGGACTATATACCATTTTAATGAAGAGTGTCAAACTAAGCCAGGGAAGAGACTATAAACTGTCCCTCACTCTTAATCCTCAACCATGACTCAGACTTCCGAGTTTCTATTCCAACCCATCAGCCACCTCCTGGGTCCCAGTTCTGTTGACAGCACCCTCCCAATTTTTTTCTCAAAATCTCCCCAATCTAAGAGATTCCTGCAGTCACCAGGTGAGTGGGTGAGCAAGGTGTGGAAGCAACTGAAGTTGGCAAGGGAATATAGGAACAGGAAGAAGTTGGAGATGGTGGAAGCAACAGTGTTCAGCTTTAGCTTCAAAGGAGAAATGAGCGTTAAATGAGAGCATTCAAAGTGAGGGACATGGGAAATGGGCCCAAAAATCTTGGGGAATCCTCCCCATAGCTTCTCATAGATTGTCATTTTCATAAATTCTAGGGAATTGGAAAAAGGGGCAATATGGGTGATGGATGAGTTTTTAGAAACTAGTATTAAGTGCCTACTATGTGTTAGGCATTATGCTAAACACTACAAATATCTCATTTGAAGGAAGGGGTATAAGTCTAGGACAACTTGATAAGGAAATGGGAGAGTACAAGAAGAGGAACAAAGCTATAGGTGGGGCCTGATTGGATGAGGAAGAATCTTTACCAATGAAAGTGAAGCCTATAGCAATGAGAGTGAGCAAGTATCAGTGGCTCATTTTTCTTGCACATATTCCATCCCAAAGAAGCCAGCTACAGGATACAGCTTGTCCTGGCACAGACACTGAAGGAGTGGGTGGTTTAGCGAAAGCTGGGACTGAAGGCTGGATAAAACAATACTTATACCTCCTTTACAGAGGTCGGGAAGGATTTGTAAAAGCATAGAAATGACAGGAACCAGAGACAGAGATGGTGTGGGGGAAAGTGAAGGGGATAGAGAGGGGAGGGGATGGAGAATTCATGGAATCTCAAGGATGTACTGGTAGTAAACCAAGAGACATCCTTAGATGAATGTGGAAGGAGATGGTGTGTTAGTGCAGGCTCTCATAGGTTCCTGACAGTGTATTAAATTTTCAGTATAAGCATGTACATTTGGAAATTGGCAAATGCCACAAAATTAGAACTTGATTGTTTTGTTTATTGGCTACATGTAAGAAAGTGGTGGAGAAAATGTTAATGCAGATTGAATTTGAAGCTTTTCAATATTGTATTTTTTTTTTAAGTTTTTACAGAGCTAATTGTTAAATATTTGCCAGTATATTGCTGTATACACACGCACACGCACACACACACACACACACACACACACACACACAAGCACACACACTTGGGCATCAAGTATTTTTTTTTTTTTTTTTAAAGAACCAACCACCTAGAGCCATATGTGTCAATGGTTAACTCCTACCTGACTATAGCTACCCCATACTCCCCACTTCTTCCCTGACTGACCTGGAAGACTTTGAGAGCAGAGTCAAAGCAGGATAGAACAGAGTGTAGCACTGAAGATTGCAGCAGAGGACTGAAGGCAGACATCATGCTAATGGTCTAGAGAAATACATTTGGTCAAGAATAGAAACTGAAGTCCACTCATTCTTCCCTTTTCCCCTGGACCAGAATAACTTCTGCTATTAATCAGTCATCTCAATATCATATCCTCAGTCAAGCATCTCTCTTCTTTCTGTCACTCACCTGATTGATAGTGGTTAGACAGTCCATAGGTTCCCTACAGCTGCTGAAGTCCCAGCCATTTGGATGCTCTGGCCCCTAACTCCTATTCCCCACACCCATATTTATCATATTCCCTGAAGCTTCTGACACCACACAGGAACCTGAGAAGGGCTGAGGATATAGGTCCCTTCTCAGGGAGAGGCCCCTATCTAAGGGCAACACTGCAGAGTAGATAGAACAAGGTCCAACCTTCCCTCAGAACAGGAATAATTGGGGGCAGCTAGGTGGCGCAGTGGATAGAACACCAGCCCTGAATTCAGGAGGACCCGAGTTCAAATGTAATCTCAGACACTTAATACTTCCTAGCTATGTGATCCAGGGCAAGTCACTTAACCCCAGTCTCGGGGAAAAAAAAAAAAAAAGAACAGGAATGCTCAAAAAACACCATAATATATAAATTATATATGTTTGGGCTAGCTTTCTGGAGGTCCTCCGGAAGGGTCTTCGTCCCAACAGGATAGACACCACGAGAATGGACAAGAGTAGAGTCCAAAGTCTTTATTGTCTCTTACACAGTCTGTGTCTGTCATACTCTCAGTCTCCTCCAGCAGTCTGACAGTCTGACTTCCTGTCCCCAGTTCTTATATACACTATTACAATTACATCATGATGGCATACTGAATATGTGTGAACTAGAGGACCGGTCCATCACCATGCTAAGGACTAAGTATATGTAAACTAGAGAACCATTGTCTCATCAATTCTTGAGTTAATACCTTGTTTCAAGAATACTTTTACGTACACTTCTCCAAAGTTCTGGCTCTCTACAGTAAATCACAATTTCTTGACAGATATGATATATCACTTTTGTCTATTACATTCTCTTCATTACCAGCCTCTATTTCCTCTTGAGAGGTTGAGCCAAATAAAGATCAGGTAATTCTTCAGGTGGGTCTTACCAATAAGTGAGCTGAATCTTACCAATAGTGGCAGTGATGCCCGAGAAAGAAAGGGTAGTCCAAAAGATGGCGAGGAGGAATGGCTTTGGCAATTGCTGTGGCTGGCTCCAAGAGGCAGAAGCAGGGGAAAGTGGACTGCATCCTCATATACATAGAGTTCCCATTGCCCCCACAATCTTTCCCAGAGCTCAGCTCGCCTCATTTAAGTTCCATCCTAACTCTTCTCCAATCAATGTCCTCTCCCTCAAACAAGATATCAGCTTTGAGGAAGCTGGTCAGGTGTTCTACTCCCTCTCTGAGATTCAATGACCCCCTCTCACACTAGCCTTGAGACTGAGGGGAAATGCCATACCTCCTTGCACTGGGGGCCTCTTGCTCTGAGTTCATTTTAGTTCCCCAAGGCTTCTGGCCCTCCTGACACCTCCCTCTTTTTAGAGATTTTTGAGCCTAGCCCTCCTTGCCTTCATGTAAGAGCTTTCCCATCAGCCCTTACATCTCCCCTCCTCTGTACCCTCTTTGAATAAGGTCCAGTGTGCCTGCCTTGGACTCCTACTCCATGTCAGCTAGTAAGACACACAGAAGGACCATCCAGTCACAGTGCCCATGATCCTCAATTTGTTCTCTGGCTCCATCTGCTGCAGCTGCACCCCATGTTTCTAGGGTGGCGAGGAGGGGTAAGGGAGAGGATCACAGACAGTCTTTCAAGTAGAGAAAGTATTGTGGGGATGGGTACACAGGGGAAAAAGCCCAACATCCTCTCTGTCAAGGGGAGGATCACTTCTAGAAAGAGAAAAAGAGAACATGAAGTAGGGATGGGATGTGGCTAGGTGCCATAACCAAAGCAAGTCATAAAGTCTCAGCAAAGCCCGTGGGATGCATAGCCACAGCATCAGCAGAGGCCAGAAGAGGCAGATGGCACCTTTGAGCTCCGGACCTGGACTCTGGGAGATCAAGAACTTCGTGCCTCCAAGGTCTCTGAATCAAAGTGTTCTAAATCATTATTGATCAGAGAAATGCAAATTAAGACAACTCCAAAGTACCACTACATACCTGTCAGATTGGTTAAGATGACAGGAAAAAATAATGATGAATGTTGGAGGGGATGTGGGAAAACTGGGACACTGATGCATTGTTGGTGGAGCTGTGAATGGATCCAACCATTCTGGAGAGCAATTTGGAACTATGCCCAAAAAGTTATCAAACTGTGCATACCCTTTGATCCAGCAGTGCTTCTACTGGGCTTATATCCCAAAGAAATACTAAAGAAGGGAAAGGGACCTGTATGTGCCAAAATGTTTGTGGCAGCTCTTTTTGTAGTGGCCAGAAACTGGAAATTAAGTGGATGCTCATCAGTTGGAGAGTGGCTGAAGAAGTTATGATATATGAATGTTATGGAATATTATTGTCTATAATGTCCAGGATAGCTCCCTGAAGGGCCTCAGGATCATCAGAGTCAGGATCCATCAAAGTCCTTGGTCTTTAGGAAGAGAAGTGAAGGAGGCAGGCAAGCTGTCATGCAGCTTGCCCAAGATGAATCCTGAACTCTGGAGTCTGGAGTCTCCAGCCTTTCTTCTCGTCCTGGCGCAGAGCAGCTCTGACCTATCTCCCTCAGCCCTCCAATCCTTGCCTACAATTACCTCACCACCACACATTCAGCAAGCACCAATGGTAAGGAGGGCCATGACATCACCATCTCATCTAAATATATGTATATAGAGCCATTATCTCAAGTCTAATAGGTAATTAGCCTTAAGTGCTCTGCTGTCTCAGATTCCAGTACACCTTTTCAGAGTTTCAGCCCTCTACAACTGTCCTATAAAAAATGATGAACAAGCTGATTTTAGAAAGACCTGGATCCAAGAAAATTCTCCTGGATTGATAAAAGATGAGGGGAAAGTAGAAATAGAAAAAAATCCACATATTACCACCTCAATGAAATCCTTTGTGGAAAATGCACAAAAATATTACTACCAAATTTCAAAACCCTCAGAACAAAGAGAAAATTTTGTGAAAAGAATTCAAATACACTGGAGCTACAATTAGAATTGTACAGTAATTCCAGCAATTACAACAAAAGACTGCACTTATAGCTACCAACAATCAAAATATCTAGGCCAGCAGCCAAAATCATATCCAGGAAAAATATCCCTGATATTGAATGAAAAAAGTAGACATTCAATGAACTTGCAGATTTTAGAACTTTCTATCAACCAAACCCAAACAATAGAAAATTTAACATGTAAGAGCCAATATCAAAGATAAATTTCAAGGAACTCAACATGGACAAATGATTTATTTCTTTTTACATGTCAAATATATGTTTGATTCATAGCAACAATAGGTAGTTCAAAGGAAGATTGGCAGAGTTAAGATAAAAATTATACAAATGATGTGCAGAGGAAAAATGGACACAGAGGCATTGGAGAGGGAGGAGTAGTTCTGAAAACCTACTCACACTGGGAATCCTCCCTGTGCTAGGCACATGATAATGTTCTCTTTTGTTTTGCATTCCTTTTCTGTTTTTGTTTTTTAATTAAAAAAAAAAAAGTCTGGAAAGATTTACACAAACTAATGCTGAGCGAAACAAGCAGAACCAAAAATACATTGTATACAGTAACAAAATTGTATGATGATCAACTATGAAAGACTTGGTTCTTCTCAGAAGTTCAGTGATCCAAGGCAATCCAATAAACTTTGGACAGAAAATGCCAAATGCATCCAGAGAGAACTATGGAAACTGAAGATAAGGGCAGCTAGGTGGCGCAGTGAATAGAGCCCCATCCCTGAAGTCAGGAGGACCTGAGTTCAAATTTGACCCTCAGCCACTTAATACTTCCTAGCTGTGTGACCCTGGGCAAGTCACTAACCCCAATTGCCTCAGCAAAAAAAAAAAAAAAAAAAAAAAAAAAGAAAGAAAGAAAGAGAAAAAGAAACGAAACTGTGGTGACCAAGGCAGAGAGAAGAATGATAGCCCATGTGAGTCATAATTAACATCCCTGGATTCTAATGCCCCAACACTCTACTTCAAAACTTCTGTGCTGTTGAAGTCCTTCTATTGGTTCATACCCATGCCAGCCTGGGCTGTGATCTAAGGTAACTAAAGGTAGAGGATGTGTGTTTGGGGGACAATCCCCCAAAGCTTTGGCTATTGACTTGTCCATTTTCTACCAAGCTAGGGTCCAAGAAAAAACAATACTATGCAATAGGAGAAACAAAAGCCAGCTCTATCCCCAGGGTGGACTGGGAACTTGAGAGGTTTGGAGAGGAGGAAGTATAGAGGGCAGGAGTCAGGGTTGCAGATCGAAAATGACCCATCTCCAAGGCCTTGTACCAAGGGAAAAGTTCAGGGTGTTCTAAAGCTCTCTACCTATTGGAATGTTCAAAGATTGTGTCCTCTTTTTCTTCCCATCCGGGATTTTTTTTTCTTTTCTAATAAATTTATTTTTTAATACACATTGTTTTATAAGTCATGTTGGGAGAGAAAGATCAGCAAAAGGGAAAAACCATGGGAGAGATTTTAAAAAAAAAGAAAAGAAAAAAAATGAACATAGAATGTATTGGTTTACTTTCAGTCTCCTTAGTTCTTTTTCTGGATGCAAAAGTCCAAAGTCTATTAGGATTGCTCTGGATCACTGAACCGCTGAGAAGAACCAAGTCTTTCATAGTTGATCATGCACATTCTTAATGTTATGGTGTATAATGCATTCTTGGTTCACTCAGCATCAGTTCATGTAAATCTTTCAAGGCCTTTCTAAAATCAGCTTCTTCATTTTTATAGAATGATAATATTCCATTACCTTCATATATCATAAGTTGTTCAGCCACTCCCCAACTAATGGGCATCTATTTATTTTCCAATTCTTTGCTATCACAAAAAGAATTGCTAGAAACATTTTTGCACATGTGAGTTCCTCCTTTATGATTTCCTTGGAATACAGACCCAGTAATGGCATTGCTGGATCAAAGGCTATGCAGTTTTATAGACCTTCTGGGCATAGTTTTAAATTGCTCTCCAGAATGGTTGGATCATTTCACAATTCCACCGACAATGCATCAGTGTCTCAGTTTTCCCACATCCCCTCCAACATTCATCATTATCTTTTTCTATCATCTTAGCCAACTTGACAAGTGTTTTAATTTTCATTTCTCTAATCAATAATGATTTAGAGCATTTTTCGTATAATTATGGATGGCTTTAATTTCATCATCTGAAAACTGTTCATATCTTTTGACCATTTATCAGTTGCTTCCCACTCAGGATGGATGACTTGGAATGAGTAGTAGTGTACAGAACATGACTTAATCTTGGTCCCAGGATTCCTGAGACTGGCTGAGATTCAAGACTTTGGGATTTTTTTCTCCTAAATGAGATTGATTTCTGGTCTTTGATAATTAGGTGAAAAGATTCCTAGACAGAGTGACTCCCAGTTCAGAGGAGTGGGTATACAACTTCTCAAGTAGAAGAACCAGCAACTCACCCCTTATCTGAGGAACAGAGAGAAAAGCCTACACAGAAAAATGGACAGGAACATGTTGAGAATGGTGACCAAGCTGGCAAGAGTCCCAGGAATCATAGAAGGAAGTCTGAGGAATAAAGAGGGCGGAAAAGACATAGAGAGAATAGGGAAAGCTATGGGGTTGCAGGAAAACTAAAACCAAGAGAAGTTAGGTGACCTAAAGGAGAATAATCAAAGGTACTTGGAAGATAAATTCTTGAGGAAAGGCTAGATGTCCTGCATGCTCAAGTGGGTCAGAAGTTCCAGGGGATTTCACAACCTGAAACATCTCTGAAGCCGCAAAGGGGATGCAAAGATGAATTCTGGAGAGAAGGTCCTAAAGAAATTGGCTCCAGGATGGGAATCCCAGTCTTGTGCCTCAGCCAATCTCCAGACTGGTTCCTGGGACTTGATTGAAGTTAAGACCTGCATACCACATCCCATTCCAAGTCACTCAATCCTGGGTGGGAAGAAGGAAGGAAGGGACACAATTTTTGAATATTCTAGCACGGAGAGAGCTTTGGAGCACTCTGAACCTCTCCCACAAAGCCGAGGAGATGGGTCATTTTCGATCCACAACCCTGCCCCCACCCTCAAACCTCCGCCCCCCTCAACCTCTCAGGCTCCTGGCCACCTTGGGAATGGAGCTAGCTTTTCAGTAGCATAGTTTCTTCTTGGACCCTAGCTTGGTAAAAAATGGAAAATTCAATAGCCAAAGCTTTGGTGGATTGTCCCCGAAATAACTCAATTCGCTGCAGCCCCTCCTCGTCAGAACAGAGCTCATCTCCCCCCACTAGCCTTTCCATCGCGCTCGCTATCCGCGGCTCAGACAGTTTTCCTGGGTTATTCTCGCTCTTCCCCCTTCAAGTCTCGATCTGTCATGGACTTTTTTATGTTAGCTCCCCTATCTACAAGTGGGAGAGAGGTCATCCGGGGACCGGGCTCTAGGGATTGGGTGTCCAAGGCCAGGCAGCCGCAACCTCAGCCCCTTACCCGACTATAATTAGCTCACGCGGGCGACAGGCCAAGGTGGCCCCACAAGTTCCCTCTCCCTGGGGCTCAGAGACAAAACCCAGCACCCAGGTGAGGAGGATGGGGGAGCTTGGGAAGGCGACCGGCTATAGAAACTAGCGACACCGTCTCAGTGCAGCAAGGGAGAGGGCAATAGTGGGACAAACATTGGACCACAAAGGTCCCTATAACCTCTGCCTCCTTGCGGCTCCGAATCTATCTCCGGTTTGCTGTGAGATAGCCCGGCTCCCCCGGAAAGGCTGAGAAAAGGGAACTGTCCTGGAGGGGGGGTGGGAAGGGGTAGGGCTGGAGGTTTATGTGGCAGAACGCCTGAAGTTCAGGTTGGGCACTTCTCGGACTTGATAAGTGATGAAAGGGGATGGAGGTGCATGTTATCTACGTTCGAGGGCAGAGCAGTAGAAACTCAAGCTTTGACAGGTGCCCAATTTCGCCCCCCTCCCAATTTTTCTCAGACCAACCCAGCTCTGGCCATGAGTTCCCCAGGCACCGTGATTTGCAGCGCAGACGAGGGGCTACTCTCCCCTCAATTCCGGAAGGACTACCCCAGCCTCTCTTTACCAACTCAGTCAAGCCCCACTTGGCCTTCCTTCCCAGACGAAGACTCAGGTCTGCTCCCCTTCTCTCTGCGACAAGCCAGTCACCAGTCCTCCGATCTTGGAGATCTTCCTTCTCCTTCCTTGTCCCTGAAGGAAGATGAAGAAGGGGAAACTGAGGCGCTAGTGAGTGAGGAGCATCCAGGCCAGTTCTTTGCAGAAGCTCAACGGCTTCGGGACTTAAGCCTGCTGCTAGATGAAGAGGTAATAGTGCAGGGTCGAAGGTACGCGGTGCATGGGGTGGTCTTGGCTTCAGTCAGCAGCCTCTTTCGCTCCCGGCTGCTGGGGAATGGGGACCCAAGATCTCCCATACAGCTGGACGTAGCACCCCAGGGTTGGGAGGCAGTGCTGACCTTCGCCTATGAAGGGGTGGTGGGTCCCGCCGCTTTGGACGATGTGATAGCGGCAGCGGAGATACTGGGAGCCCCTCGGGTAGCAGCAGCTGCTGTAAGGAGACTGGAGGGGGACCGGAACCAAGGAGACAAGGAGCAGGAGGGACCGGATAAAGCTGAGGAGTTGAGAGAGAATCTGAGGAGCATGGAGCAGCTCTATCGTGAGGGTGTGGGCTGTGACCTGGAGCTGGAAGCAGAGGGCTGCCACCTGAAGGGTAAGCACCTGGACAGGGAGAGAGGGAGGTGGATGAGGAAGAATCGATGGGAAGCAAGGACAGATACCGACAGAATTCTGATCATTCACTAAAAGGATTAAGATGGAACTTGGATGCAAAAGATCTGAAGGGTATATATAGACTCTTACTTCCTTGGGTTCTCCATATATCAAGGATTTACTGTCAGATAGAACATGAGCTTTGAGTTGTTTTTCCCATAGTGGTGATAGATTTACACTGACCATGCACTCCTTCTATCCCTGTCCTCTCTTGAGATAAACAACATTCATTTACAGGACAGCTGGCTGGAGTTAGTAGTACAATCTGTGACAGTAGATACAAGCAGCAGCCAATTGGGGCAAAGAAGGATAAACCTAAGACGTTGGCCGTTGGTCTGGCCATGCTCTGGTGCCACACATTACTACTGGAAGGAACTATGTGGAAAAATGATTATCAATTAACACTTATGCTTGTCACCCATTGGCTTGGAAACTTGGATCTTCTACAGGTGCTAAGCAGGATTTCTTGTTCAGAACTCAGTTTAATGTGATCTCAAAGCTCCTCTTCCAAAATTCCCTGGTTTTCAAGATCATACCCTTTCTGACACATTCCTTATTACCAGTGGGGCCAATGGTAAAATAGGGAAAATATTAGTTAATTTTGTCTATGCATCCAGGGAATGAGGAATGCTGCTGAAACTGCTCAGGGAGTCTGATGTGACTTATCCCAGTGGCAGATGGTAAGAACACAGCCATCTAGCTCAGTAGAGCTCAGCAGATCTTGAGGGCTGGATCTTTGAATTTTATCTCTGGCCCCTAATGCTTGGTACAAATACCAAATGACCAAAAACCAAACCAAAACAAAACAACCCTGGTGCCAGCATCCAGAATAATAGAACTGGGAGTAGAAGGGGATCTTAGACATCATCTAGCTCACTCTTGTTTTCCAAGTGAGAAAACAGAGGGCTTAAGAGGAAAGTCACTTGGGTGCTTAGGATCACAAAAAAAATTAGTGGCAGAATCAAGGCAAACCATAAATTCAGGTTTTCTTAGGTTCAATCTACCACTCTTTTTGTTATACTACATTGTCTTTAGAAGAAAATTCCAGGTGAGACACATCTGTATGGCAGAGTAGTATATAAAACAATCATGTTTACTATCCAATTCAGTAAGTAAATGTCCAACATATGTAGGCCTAGGCAGCTAGTTGGTGAAGAATTTATTAATCACCTACTATATTCCATGCAGCCGCACAGTGGATAAAGTTCTAGGCTTGAAGTCTGGAATACCTGACTTCAAATCTAGCCTTGGATACGTACTAGCAGTATGACTCTAGGCAAGTAACTTGCCCCTGTTTGCCTCAGTTTCCTCATCTGTAAAATGAACTGAAGAAAAAAATGGCAAAGTAGTATCTTTGCAAAGAAAATGCCAGATGGGGTCATGAAGAGTTATTCACAACTGAACAACAACAAATATATAGGGTGCCATACCAAACATTAAGGGTCAGAGACAAAATGAAAGCTCCAGCCATTAAGGTTTACTGAGATTTACTGAAGCCTATGTGGCTGTGTTCCTGGCACCTCACACAGGCATAAGTCACATCTGACTCCCTGAAAAGTTTTAACAGCATTCCTCATGAATCCAACGAGCAGGACTGGATTGCAAGCAATGAGGTCCTGGAATGGGACCAACTTACTGACATTCAAGTGATGCTCACTGCAAAACAGCTTCAATGAATGCAGAAAGTACACTAGCAACCCACCCAAGGAGCTTCTGTGTGTCAGACCCTGCTCAATTACGATCTGACTTTTTGAACATGAGCACACCTATTTACTTACTCTAAACCTTAGTTTTTTCATCTTTAGAATGGGAAGGGAGAGAAGATGGGGAATTAGAGACATAAGATGGTCTCTAATAACTATAGCCAGGGAGGAAGCTATGGGTGGGAGTAGAGAGAGTCTAGGATTGGAGTTAGGAATATCATCTTTCAGACATTTCGTAATTGTGTGATCCTAGATAAGTCACAGAAACTCTCTGACTCAGAAAATGGGGAATAATAACCAAGTCTATCTCCCTCGGTTATTGTGAGATATTGATATATCTTTCTATTATAGCACTATTTTAGAGTAGTATAAAGTTCACAAAGCATTTTCTTCACATTCCCCTCTCTATGGAAAAGGTAATGGAATACAGTAGCATACCTAATTTTTAAAAAGAGGAGGCTGAATCTAGGGGAGGGGGTGGGAGAAAGGAGGGGAAAAGTTGGAACAAAAATGTTTTGCAAGGGTCAATACTGAAAAATTACCCATGCATATGTCTTGTAAATAAAAAGCCACAATAAAAAAAGAGGAGGCTGAAACTCAGGATTACACAGCTATTAAGTGTTAGAGATGTCATTCAAATCAGGTTTTCTTCTGACTCAGTCTAACTGCCCTACTCTATGAATTGATCCCATTTTAGTCTATGAATTGGTCAGGCAGATGGAAGAAATATCACTGGGGAAGGAGAGTCAGCATATGACAGTACAAAAAGAATTGGATTTGGAATCAATGACCTGAAGTCTAATTCTAATTCTTGCCCCTTGTTATGTAGGTAACTTGGGATCACTTAGTTTTCTCTCATCATCTCGTCATCATTATCTGTCCTACCCACTGATGTTATGAGGTCCCTAGGAGGTAAGGTAGTTGAAAGCACTTCCATACCAAGAAGTGCTTTCTAAAAAAGGATTCTGTATAACTAGGCTGCACCAGGCAGAGGTTCAAGCCATGTTAACTAAATCTAGACTTCTGAGTGACAACAGAAGTAAGCAGACATATGAACATGGAGTGTGGCAATCAATCTCTAGGAGAAAGGAAACTTGTTAAATAAAGATTTGATTGCAAAACTGAGTCAGAAATGCAAATAGTAAAATAGCAAGAGGCAGAGGGAGGATAGCAGCATCTGTTATCAAGTAAAAAGTAATCTTTCCAAGGTATAAGGTATGAGCAGGGCTATTGCTTGTATCCTTGTCTTTTGAAGCACATCTATCTGCCCTTGTAGCATTTATTGTCAGTGAGAAAGTAGATTAGGAATAAAAAAAGAATAATGTTCTGTTCCAGGTGACAGTTTAGGCTCTTAGATTGGAATATGGGGATTACTATAATCTATAGTAGATGGTATTGGAGGCTGGCATTAAAAATAGGTAGAGCTGTCAGGGTCGATCTGGAGCCTGGTATCTGTTCTGACCCCATGTTCTTCCATATTTCCTGTACCCACAGTGCACCGCGTGGCTCTAGTCTGCGGGAGTGAGTTCTTCGGAGCGATGCTCTTGAGTGGAATGAGGGAATCTCAGGGCTCAGCTGTCACACTACGCACAGTCTCAGCCCCAGAACTGCAGCTCCTCATCTCCTTTGCCTACTCAGGGGTACTGCAAACAAACTGGCCAGGGCTCCTGAGGGCCACCCTGACTGCCCTGCAGTACCAAAGTGGCTCCTGCTTGGCCTTGTGCCAGAGAGCCCTGGCCCGAGGCCTTAACCCTGTCCGATGCTTAGCCTTGCTTCCTGTGGCTGAAGCCCCAGGACTTGAGAGACTTTGGGACAAAGTCCACTACTACCTCCTCAACCATCTGCCTGCTGTGGCGTCCTGCCCTACCTTCCCAGACCTGCCTCCTCCCTTTCTAGCCAACCTCCTGGCCAGCGATGAGCTGCATATAGGGGAAGAATTTGAGGCCTTTGAGGCAGCTTGGCACTGGTTGGCAGCAGATCCCATTGGCAGAGAGCCTGAAGCTGAGACTCTATTGCGCTGTATTCGCTTTGGTCGCATGTCCACTCGGGAACTGCGGCGTGTGAGAGCTGCCGGATTGCCCCCGCCGCTGCCCTCATCCTTGCTACACCAGATTTTGATAGAAGCTGAGGTGCCAGGACGAGAAAGAAGGCGGGAGCCTGACCGGGCCCTGGTGGTGATTGGTGGAGATGGGCTCACTCCAGACTTAGCTCAGAGTCAGCCCTCTCGAGGGGTGTGGTGGGCACGGGCCTTCTGCAGTGGTGTGGGGCTGGTACACACAGTGGAGTGGGGGAGGCTGCCTGGCTTGCCCCCTCCAGGGCGCTTCCGACATGGCGCTGCCAGTCTCACTGGGAGTGAACTGTACGTGTGCGGAGGGCAGCATTACTACAGCCACTCAGACACCTTGGCCTCAGTCCTCAGGTATGGGAGAGAGGAGACAGTTGGGGTAAAGTGCAGATCAGAGTAGCCTTTGTTACTAGGTGCCCCCCTCTTCTTTTGGGGCTACTTCAAGTAGGTGAATCTTTGTGGCAGTAGCCAGATCTCCCCAAAGTTCTCTGTCTCCCAGCCATACTTATTTGGCAAGCGATTACAGAGGGAGGGCTTTGGGGGTGAGGTGGAAAGCAACAAAATATTACAAGTATAGTGGGTGCCAGAACTGGAGAGCAGAACACAAGGAGGGAAGCCAGATATGTCTGCTGGAGGGCAGAAGGGAGGAAGATCTGCAGGTTCAGGAGTACCTTATAAGCACCAGGGTTAACGCTACCCATCTCTCTTTCCTATATGTGTTTATAGGTGGGCACCTGGCCAAAGTATTTGGGAAGAGTTGACTCCAATGTGTCAAGCTCGGTCTTTCTTCCCACTGGTGGCTCATGATGGACATCTTTATGCCTTGGGTGGGAGAAACAATGGGGCTGCTTTGGATTCCGTGGAAGCCTATGATCCCAAGCTTGATGCTTGGAGGTGAGCAAAAGAAAGAGCAATCAATTAGTAGACCTTTGTTAAGTGCCTATTAAGTGCTAGAGAAAATAGTGATGGAGAGGAAACAGGTTTCTCCTTAAACTACAGCAACTACTTTCTCTTAAACAAGATAATCTTTTATTACTTAAGCAGGAATCTGTCCTTTCAGTCAGTTCTTAGACTCACAGAATCTCAGGGTTATAGGAGATCTCAGAGATTATCTAGTCCATTCCCTTCCTGACCAAGAATCTTCTTGTTTCATTACTTGTGTCCTCTGTCTCTGTTAGGGATAATGGGATATTCAGACAGATTCACATCCGTATCATGGTGCCCACATTTAACTGGCCCAAGATGCTCAGTGTCATGAAGCGGTTGGAGTGACCTAGAGTTAGACAGGGGAGAGGAGGCCCAGCTATAAGAAAGAAGTTAAGGATGTCAGCTACCCTTCTCTCCTGAGACAGTTCTTTGTTCTTCCTACAGGTCAGCACCACCCCTCCCTACACCCTGCTTTGCACACGCAGCCTCTGTGTTGGATGGTCAGGTCTATGTGAGTGGAGGCTGCAATGAGTTTGGTCAATATCTGGCCTCCCTCTTTAACTACAACCCTACTCGCAAGCCGCCCTGGGTCCTGTTGAGTCCTATGAAGACCCCTCGGGCAGGTCATGTCATGGTAGCCCTGGGTGGACGACTCTATGCAGCAGGAGGTTTGGGTGAGGCTGGAGACCTGCTTAGTTTTGAAGCATATGAGCCCAGGACTGACACTTGGATGAGCTTGGAACCCTTGCCCTCTCCCCATGTGGGAGCTGCTGGAGTTTCTCTTCAAGGGGAGATCCTAGTTTTGGGGGGCTACAGTCACCAAACATATGCTCTCTCCCATCTCATTCATGCATACTGCCCCGGCCTAGGCCGCTGGCTTTGCCTGGGAACCTTGCCCCGGCCCCGAGCCGAGATGTCTGCTTGTGTCCTTCATCTAGCTCCCGTATAGCTGCAAACTCCAGGAGCTGATTTAGCTCAGATTCAACTCCTTAGTCAGGCAGAAAAAGGAGGAGGAGAAAAAGATGGAGAATCAGGATGTGCAGATTGAGGATATGGGCAAGAAGGAAAGAAGCACTTGAGGGGGAAAAAATAGGTCATGTGATGGGGGAAAGTTTTACAGAAGCTTTTCTTCATTTTGTGTGTGTCATGGACTCCTTTGGGAGTCTGTGACACCTAAGGAGCACTTCTCAGGATGATATTTTTAAACTTTGTGCACAATATAAAATATATAAGAATACAAAAGAAACTATATTGAAGTACTATTAATAAAATATTTTCTAAATGAACTCCTGTACCTCAGTCTAATAACCTGCTGAAGTAGGAAAATAAAGTTAGGGGAAAGAATTTTGTTCAACTCCAACCAAGGCTTATGGATCTAAAGATAGACCTATGCATGGCACAGGCCATGGCATCCTATCATCCTAGGATTTAGAATGGGAGCAGAGCTTAGAGACTGTTATTTTATGGATAAAGGAACCAAGGCCCAAAATTTTAAGGGAGCTGTGCAGATAAACACAGACAATAAATTTAATTTATGGAAAGATCATGGGAAGCAAGGAAAATCTGATAAAAGTTTTAAAAGGGCTACAAAAGACCTTTTCTTCCTCACTTATCCCTTTTACCTTGTTAAATAATAATTTATTTTTTTTTTAACTCTCCTGACTAGACCATTTCCCTCCTTAAATAGCCCCTTAAAATAAGCTTGGATTTTTCATATCTCAATCATCACTTCTACCTCTGGGGAACTTCTAGGTTCCAACAAGATTGAAGGCTCAAGCAAAGAAGCTCTTCACTAGGGTTGTAAGAGGAAATGCAGTAGATAAAGTGCCAGATTGGGAATTGGGACAACCAGGGTTCCAATCCTGTCTCTGATACTTAAGGAGCTATTTGAGCAAAATCATTAAACATTTCCCGTCTATTTTTCTCATTTATAAAACGAGAGGACCTCTATGGTCCCTTCTGGCTCTCAATATATGATCTTATGATTTTTTAGGTAGGAATTAACTTCAGGAAAGCTGCTGATAGAAACAGTTGTGTGTACATATGTGTGGGTGGACAGGGGTTGTATTTGGTGAAGGGAAAGGGACAGTGAAACAGAGATGGATTTAAAAGAGTCTATACTAAAAGGGGTTATAGTTTAGAGGATAGAAAGTGAACTAAGGAACTTCACTGCCTGGATCTGTCCTCACCCAGCATCCCCAGGATAGATTGTGAGGTGAGTGAAAAGAAACATTTTTTTTTTTTTTTTTTTACTTTAGACTCTTCAGTTGAGGAAGAAGTGAATAGAAGGATAATTTGAACACCATGAGAACTAGACAAGAGATCCCCTATTCCCTTTACTCCTTTTCCATGGGATTTTCTTGACCCATCTATTTTTTTTCTGAGTGGGAAAGGGGAGTGTGGCAAAGATACACTGTGTTTTGGGAATTTTTGTTATCCATTTAGTCAAAGGAAAGTAACTATTTCAAAGATATTCCAGGGATATGCCTATATTTGGGATTTTTATTCTGAACTTAATAAATAAGCATTTCCATGACAAAGCAGAATATAAAAAGAAGACTGTATATGAAACTGAAAATTTATGTACAATTTTCTCTTCCTTTTAAATAAAGGAGTCATGTAATCTTTCAAAACTATTCTGTTTGTGTTTCCTTCACTTTTTCCTTCTATTCTATTTGAGGAATTTTTAAAAATGCTTTAATAACCCCCTTTTTCCTCTCTCTTTCTATCCCTCCTATTTTCCTTCCCTCTCTTTCCTTTCCTCCTTTCTTCCCTCCTCTCACTCTTTCTCTGTCTGTCTCTATCTCTCTATCTCTCTCTCTGCTTCTTTCTTTCTTTCTCTCTCTTTCTTTCTCAATCCTAATGCTAATCCATTCTTCAACCCACTCCTTTTACCACCTTCCCACTGAAAAAGAAAAGCACAGTGGATATGCAACCAATTGAAAATATGCTGAAGTTCAGATTCAAGGTCAAATCTTGGAGGCAATCAGAAGGTAGCTTAAGTCTTGGAAAGAAAAGAATTCTTTTTAAATTTAAAATTCTGAAGTTAAACACTAATAAAAGCCATTCAATAACATAAAAGGATTAATTCTATAAGAAATCATGAATCTCTATTTCATACTGTTTGTTTGTTTTTGGCTGAGGCAATTAGGATTAAGTGATTTGCCCAGGGTCACACAGCTAAGAAGTATTAAGTCTTTGAGGCCATATTTGAACTCAGGTCCCCTTACTTCAGGGATAGTGCTATAATCCACTGTGCCATCTAGCTGCCCCATACTGTTTGCTTTTTAAGAAATGCATTATATATTCTACATATTATTTTCAACTATCCTGCTTGTCTGTGCTTCTTTCTGTTTTCCTTTTATTCTCTTCTGTGCATTTTTTTTTAAAGTTTTTAATTTTCAAAACATATGCACAGGTAATTTTTCAACATTGACCTTTGCATAGGTTTGTGTTTCAGATTTTCCCTTCCTTTCTGCCATCCCTTCCCCTAGTTGGCAAGCAATCCAAGATATGTTATACATGTTAAAATATATGTTAAATCCAATATGTGTAAACATATTTATACAGTTCTCTTGTTGATCAATCTAATCAAAAATCAGATCAAAAAGAAAAGAAAATGAATAAGAAAATGAAATGCAAATGAACAACATCAAAAAGAGTAAGAATGTTATGTTGTGATCCACATTCAATTCCCACAGTCCTCTCTCTAGAGAAAAGGTGACAACATTAATAAAGGCTTCTAAACTATAGTTTAGGAGTATGTACCTGCATACATTTTGAACCAGAATAGTTGAGTCCCAGAGGATTCAATCTGTTGGGGGTTAGGAGTCTGGAGTATTAAGTACACTAACCCCCAAATTTTTTTAGGGCTCCTATGTCAATGAATGGAACGGCTTAAGACTAAGCCAGTGATTCTGTCCATGAAATCAAAACTATTTTCACAATAATACTAAGATATTTTAATTTTAATACAGTAAATATCAATGGATATAACATGCAGGAACTAAAGTTCTTAGCAGGTAAGGAATGATCCTCAATAATTTTTAAGAGTATGAATTTAAGTCCTCAAAAAGTTTAAGAACCATTGGACAAAGGAATAACAATTCTTAAATGAAATCACTTCAAGATTTTTTCTTAATCATTCCAATTCTCTGTTCCAAATTCTTGCCTTTATTATGTAAATGTAATTATCATGTACATATTATTATTCCCTTAACAAGCTTAGGACCTGGTTTTAACTCTATACTTGTATGTCCCCAGAGCCCATACACTTAAGTTTTTTTCTTTTTTCTGAATTGAATTTGTTGAATTCTCAGGACAGTATTGCCCAAATCACTGATTCAACAGAGTCAAATGGAGTTGAAGTCATTTGCCTTAGTTCAGAAATACAAAACTTTCATGCCTTTATTTATGGAAAAGGGCTATAGTTTCTGGATATTGTGATACTCTGCAAAGTCACAGATGATAGTGGCCCCCTTTCAGAAAGAGATTTAAAGCATTCAAGACATGCTTAAAGATTTATACTTTTGTATATAGTATTTGTATATAGAATTATACAATATTAGATCTATTTTCTCCCAATCCAGTGATTTCCCCCTCTGAAACACAGTGCTTCCTCAAAATAAAACAATCAACAGGCATTGTTCAATGTTTACTATTATATTTTCTTGGCAGTGTTCTAGACCCTGCAGGTAGAGTGCTTGACCCTCTTTTGTACTTTTTTTTGTGGGAGGAGCCATGTATGTCACAGGATAATTTTGTTCCAAGTGGTATCTATTAGATTTTTCTTGAAGGGTTATAGTAGAATATAGTGGAAATATCCCTTACTTGGAGTCAAAAGATCTTCATCACTTGCTATTTGTGTGATCTTTCACAAATCACTACCTTTCTTTCATCTTTAGTGTCTTGTCTGTGAAATTCAGACAGTGACATTTGAACTTCCTACCTACAAGTAAAATGCTTGTAAACCATATAGCACAATAAAAATGCATCATTATTATAAATACTAGAGATAAAGAAGCTTTTTTTTTTTTTTTAATTGACAGGTCTTTATATCCCTGGAGGAAATCAGCTGAATGTCACATTCAAATCAAAAGCTCAAAAAAGAGAGAATATGTTGCAAACCAATGCCCATCCAGTTATAGGCTTAATTTTCCATAAAGTTCAACCTTCTCAGAGTTGGAAATCATGGCACATTCCACTGAGACTTTGAATTCTTGAGAGAGTGCTGTGCAGTAAGTTTATATTATGACTAGATGGCAGAAGAGGGAAGTGAAAATAGGAGTGCTCTTTGGATAGAGCAAAGGCATGAGGAAAGGGAAAACATTCACTACATGGAGTCTCAAAACATAGAGCTAACATCAGAACCAAGATCAGAGTGGAAAAGTAGTCTTCTGGCTGAGTCAGCCAATAAGTCAATAAATTTTATTAAGCTGTAGCTATAAGAAGGTAAGGTAACAGAGATATAGTATTTTCCCTAGTTTACTGACAAAAAAATTTGGATCAAAAGGAGCTTTTTCTAAGAAGTATTCTGGGGAAGTAAAAAAGGGAATATATTCATTGGGGAATGATGGCTAAGCATGTATCTAGTAGTTTTTTTTTTTTTTTTTTTAAGTTTCCTTTTTTCTTTCAATTAAATGGTTTTGCTACTCTTTGTCTAGTATATTAATATGACAATAAATGAATTTCTAAATCTAATTTAACCTTAAATGTCACCAATTCACAGTAGAGTGAGGACTTTAGCCATGTACAAATTAGAATGGAAAAAGTGATGTAGGTGATGGTAGGCACCAAAAGGTTGGGGTTTGGTCCTATGAAGAATTCACAACAGCTATTCTCTTTGGCAAAAGGTAGATTTATTTAGAGAAGAGTTACAGACAAAATGAAGGGATATGATAGACACGAGGAATGGTAAATATGACATATAGCAAGGGGGTATTACCAGGAGAAAGGAGATACCCCATCAGGTTGGGGACATGCCTTTCACTGGCAGGCTAAATCTTTTTTTTTTTTTTTTAAATTAATTAAACTCTATTAACTGTATCAAAGTAAACTCATATAATTTTTAACAGAGTAATTAGACTAATACAGAAACATATTGGTAACATAGTATACCTAGTTTTGGGTGTTTTTTTAAATTATAGTTTTTATTTACCAGATATATACATGGGTAATTTTACAGCATTGACAATTGCCAAACCCTTTGCTCCAATTTTCCCTCTCCTTCCCCTCCTCCAGATGGCAGGTTGATTAATACATGTTACATATGTTAAAGTATAAGTTAAATACAATATATGTATACATGTCCAGACAGTTGTTTTGCTGTACAAAAAGAATCGGACTTTGAAATAGTGTACAATTAGCCTGTGAAGGAAATAAAAAATGCAGGCGGACAAAAAGAGAGGTACTGGGAATTCTATGTAGTGGTTCATAGTCATCTCCCAGAGTTCTTTCCCTGGGTGTAGCTGGTTCAGTTCATTACTGCTCTATTGGGACTGATTTGGTTCATCTCATATTTGAAGAGGGTCTCATCCATCAGAATTGATCATCATATAGTATTGTTGTTGAAGTATACAATGATTTCCTGGTCCTGCTCATTTCACTCAGCATCAGTTTGGCAGGCTAAATCTTAAAAGGGACTTAGCACCCCAGAAGAGTTAGCTAGCTATAAGAACTGAGGTCAGGAGAGACACCACAAGGCAGCTTGGGTTAGGGGAGTGGTGAGGAGAAAGAAATCATAAGGCAGAATGCTCTGGAGGACTGATTCAAAAGAAGGCAGCAGCCATGGGATAGCCCATAGGTAGATTTTATAGGGAAAATTTAACTTCAGGGACATAACCAAGATTTCTGACAGGATAAGGCAAGGTGAGACAATCCAAGATCCCTATAGAGGGTGGGACTCAGGAATTTGACATAATTTGGATTTCTGACTGAATGACCTTCCCAGAGGGTGGGATCATGGAACTAAAATAATCTCTATCTGTGGTGCCTTCTCCCAGCCTGCCTCAAGGATTAGTTTTTATCAATTTCTCTTGGCTAGCCAATGAAGACCTCATCAGAAGTATTATGTATGAAGCTATGAATCACTATTATATATAACTTGCTTTCTGAAAATACATATATGGTATATTCAGCAAGTTTTTTCAAAGCTGTCCTGTTTGTCCCAGTTCCCTTCTGGCTTTTCTTTTGTTCTTTTCTGCAAATTTAAGGTCATCTTTATTTATTTATTTATTTTTACTTTTCTGAAAATTTAAAAAAATACTCGAATCCTTTTCTTTGTTTGGCAACACAATTGTTAGCTTTCCTCTCCCCTCCAAATTGCCACTGCTATTAAAAAAAAATCATAAATATTGTCACAAATTTAAGCATTGTAATATAAAAGAAATTCCCTTATGATATCTCTTATTGCCAGATATTAGTACATAAATGTATCAGATTTGTTGTTGTTCAGTCATGTCTGACTGTTCATGACCCCATATATGGTTTGCCAAATGGTTTGCTGTTTCCTTCTCCAGATAATTTTACAGATAAGGAAACTGAGGAAAACAGGGCTAAGTTATTTGTGCAGTGTCACATAGGTAGTATAAACTCAGATATTCCTGACTCCAGGTCCAGCACTCTATCTACCCAATTTGTCAGATTAGATGGCAAAAACAGATACTTATATTGTTAAAGTCATTCTCTACAGAAAAATCAGGTTTAAAAAAAAATCTATGGAAGAAACTTTTATCACCATTGCAGATTTTATCTTAATAGGTAAGTAATAGAAAATTGCTTACGACACAAAGAATAAATCATTTGCCTACAATTATACCACCAGGAAGATTAAGAAATAAATTTGAATCCTAGTTTTCCTGTCTCCAAATCCAGCTTTCTATACACTTACTTCCAGGCAATAACATATTGTCTTAACAAGAAATTTAAGTAAATAAATGAAGACCTTCCCACAAAACTTCTTCATTTTAATAATATTCTATAGAGCTTGATCATTAGACAAAACAAAGTAGTATTATAGGAAATAGTTCATACAGGAGAAAACAAAATTATATAATTTTGCAGGCTAAATTTGCCTTATAGACTTGTCTATCATCTCTTCTTCCAGTTCTGATATTATACACTGGCCTTTTCTTTATTTATTCTAACAAATCCTAATAAAACTTGGCTTTATTTTCCGTCACAGAAAACTCTGACAACCAATTTACATCCATTTCTATTTTCTTTGTTGTCACCCTTATACTTTGGATATGTCAGTTGTTAGTATATTCAAAGGGCCAGCAAAAAAAAAAAAAAAAAAAAAAAAAAAAAAGACTTTAGTTCCTTCACTCTGTTCTGCAATATTTTCAGTTCCTTTTCTGTTATTTAACAGGCATCCCACATCAACTTCAGACTATTCTAACAAGCATACAAGTGGTACAATAAGCAAGAGAAGGTACCTTGTTAAGTCACAACATTGAACCCTCAGATTGTGACATTGAGGCTGTCTTCCCCTCTCTGCCTCCATACTGTGCTAGGTATCCTTCAGATCTGCATTCCTTCTCTCAGAGCCATCTGCTTGTTCCCTGGGATTCTAGTTGAGCCACCACCCCAATGAGGCTTCCACAGTCTAAGAATCCAGGCTGAATCTGCAGGAGAACAAAGCTCAGACTCATTGGTATAATTAACCTTTCCTATTTAATCCAGGCCTATGGTTCACTCTTATAAATCAGTCTTTTATAGGCCATTTTTTAAAAGTCTGAGATTTGTTTTGAAACATTCTTTTTCAATATTCTCTCCGTGATACCACTACACACCTGTCAGATTGGCTAAGATGACAGGAACAAATAATGATGAATGTTGGAGGGGATGTGGGAAAACTGGGACACTGATACATTGTTGGTGGAGTTGTGAAAGAATCCAGCCATTCTGGAGAGCAATTTGGAACTTTGCCCAAAAAGTTATCAAACTGTGCATACCCTTTGACCCAGCATTGCTGCTATTGGGCTTATATCCCAAAGAAATACTAAAGAGTGGAAAGGGACCTGTATGTGCCAAAATGTTTGTGGCAGCTCTTTTTGTTGTAGCTAGAAACTGGAAGATGAATGGATGTCCATCAATTGGAGAATGGTTGGGTAAATTATGGTATATGAAGGTTATGGAATATTATTGCTCAGTAAGAAATGACCAGCAGGAGGAATACAGAGAGGCTTGGAGAGACTTACATCAACTGATACTGAGTGAAATGAATAGAACCAGAAGATTGCTGTACACTTCAATGCTGTATGAAGATGTATTCTGATGGAAATGGATATCTTCAACATAAAGAAAATCCAACTCACTTCCAGTTGATCAATGATGGACAGAAATAACTACACCCAGAGAAGGAACACTGGGAAATGAATATAAATTGTTAGCACTACTGTCTTATCTACCCAGGTTACTTATACCTTCAGAATCTAATACTTAACGTGCAACAAGAAAATTGGATTTACACACCTATATTGTATCTAGGTTATATTGTAACACATGTAAAATGTATGGGATTGCCTGTCATGGGGGGAGGGAGTGGAGGGAGGGGGAGGATAATTTGGAAAAATGAATACAAAGGATAATATTAAAAAAAAATTACTCATGCATATATACTGTGGAAAAAAATTCTAAATTAAAAAAAATAATTCTCTCTCAGTTTTAGAAAGAATTGAATTTATAAGACATGCTATGTAGAAGCTGGTTGAGTACCTCATGGGCTTAATGTTTGTTATCAGAAGTTTCATCTAGTAAACCATGGTACTGATTTAGGCAATGTAGACAGCACAATGAAGCTCTTTCCCAAGCTTGGCCAAATAATACTTAAGAGCAGTAATATCAAACTCAAACAGAAATGAGGGCCACCGATCTTATATGCAAACTGAATTTTGACTTAGAAAGCCATATTTTTTAAAATAATAGCTTTTGAGACTTCCGGCCAAGATGGCGGCGTGGAGGCAGACAGCTGCTTGAGCTCCTCATTTTCTCTCAGAACTTACTTCATGACAAGCCTCTGACTTAATGCTTGACCCAGAAAGAAATCCACAAATTATCACCAAGAGAAGACATCCTTGAAAGTCGCCAGAAAAGGTCTGTGTTTGTTCGGGTGAGGGTCAATCAGACTGGGCGCAGACTGAGGGCAGACAGCCAGAGCAAGACAGGCAGCTCACATAGCTCAGACCGAAGGGGGAGGGGTGTGATCTCTGCCGTTTCTGCAAAAGGGCTTTTGCCCCAGTGTGGATGCTCTGTCTTGGCAGCAAGCCAGGAACAGCTGAGAGGGTGTAAACACCGGAGGTGAAGATTAAAACCCCAGAAAGCCAGCGTCTCTCAGAGCCCGGCCACCCCCAACCCCCACCTGGACTGACTCGGTGCGTTCTCAGAGCCTCAGAGCGCAGACTCAGTACAGTCATTGCTGTTCTGTTAGTGGCTCTCTGCTGCCCTACCCCCAGTCTGTAGAGGAAGCCCATTAATACCATCCAGCCCCATCCCCCGCAAAACAGACCAATTGTTTCTCTTGTCAGTTTGTTTTCTTTGATTCCTACTCTGACAAAATGAACAAAAAATTCAAAAGGGCTCTAACCATTGACAGCTTCTGGGTGGAGAGGGAGCAGACTTCAAATGCTGAGGAGACTCGGAACAGACTGTCCCCAGATGTATCCCCTGGGAGGGATATAAGCTGCTCCTCAATACAAAAGAACCTCATAGAGGAAATCAAAAAGGCTCTCACAAGAGAGCTGGAAGAGAAATGGGAAAAGGAAAGGGAAGCTTGGCAAGAGAGCCTGGAGAAGTCATCCCATGCATTCAAAGACAGAATGGATAAAGAAATCAAATCATTGAGAAACAAGACTAGTGAGCTGGAAAAGGTAAACAACTCCAAGGAAAACAGGATTAGAGAGCTGGAAAAAGAAATCAGCTCTCTAAAAAATAAAATGGATAAAATGGAAAAAAATTCCATAGAAGATAAAAACTCAATTGGACAATTAAAAAGAGATATAAAAAAAGTGAGTGAAGAAAATACATCATTGAAAATTAGACTGGAACAAGTAGAAATGAATGATTCAAGGAGAAACCAAGAGGGAGTCAAGCAAAACCAGAGAAATGAAACAATTGAAAAGACTGTCAAGTACCTTACCAGAAAGACAACAGACCTGGAAAACAGATCCAGGAGAGACAATTTGAGAATAATAGGACTCCCTGAAAAATGGGAGGAAAAAAAGAGCTTGGACACCATTTTCGAGGAAATTATCAAAGAGAACTGCCCAGACGTTTTGGAAACAGAGGGTAAAATAGACATTGAGAAAATTCATCAATCACCTACTGAAAGGGACCTTAAAATCAAAATGCCAAGAAATATAGTGGCCAAGTTCAAGAACCATCAGACAAAGGAAAAGATATTGGAAGCTGCTAGAAAAAAACAATTCAGATATGGAGGATCCACAATAAGGATAACACAGGATCTAGCAGCATCCACATTAAAAGAACGCAGGGCCTGGAACATGATATTCAGAAAGGCTAAGGAACTTGGTATGCAGCCAAGAATAACTTACCCAGCAAGAATGAGCATCGTTTTCCAGGGAAGAAGATGGACATTTAACGAAATAAATGAATTCCATCTATTTTTGATGAAAAAACCAGACCTACATAAGAGGTTTGATCTTCAAATACAGAACTCAAGAGACTTCTAAAGAAGGTAAAAAGAAATCTTGAGAACTATACTTCTGTCAAAAAAATATGTAAAGAACATATGTACAATTTGTCTTAGAAACTAGAGGTGGAAAGGAGATTATATCATAAAAAAGTATAAAGTGGTGGTACTACATCTCATGAAGAGGCAAAGGTAACCTATTATATCTGAGAGAAAGAAAGGAGGGAGATGAACATAGCGTGTATCAATAGACATATTCGATTTATGGTGAAACTTCTTCCACTTCATTGAAAAGTGAAAGGGAAGGAGTAAGCTAAGGGGAAGGGAATACAGAAATTGTGAGGAAAAGGGGTAAAATAAGGGGAGGATCTTTAAGGTGGGGGAGGGATCCTAAAAAGGGAGGGCTGTGAAAAGCAAGTGGTGTTTACCAGTTTAATACTGGATAGGAGGGTAAAAGGGAAGGAAAGGGGAAAAGCATAAGCAGGGGTTAATAGGATGGCAAGCAATATAGAATTAGTCCTTCTAAACATAAATGTGAATGGGGCAAACTGCCTCATAAAGAGGAAGCAGTTAGCAGACTGGATTAAAAGTCAGAATCCTACTATATGTTGTTTACAGGAAACACACCTGAAACAGGATGAGACATTCAAACTAAAAGTAAAAGGGTGGAGCAGAATCTATTATGCTTCAGGCAAAACCAAAAAAGCAGGAGTAGCCATCCTCATCTCAGATCAAGCAAAAACAAAAATTGATCTAATTAAAAGAGATAAGGAAGGGCATTATATCCTGCTAAAGGGAAGCATCAATAGTGAAGCAGTATCAATATTAAACATGTATGCACCAAGTGGTGCAGCATCTAAATTCTTAAAAGAGAAATTAAGAGAGCTGCAAGAGGAAATAGATAGCAAAACTATAATAGTGGGAGATCTCAACCTTGCACTATCAGAATTAGATAAATCAAACCACAAAATAAATAAGAAAGAAGTCAAAGAGGTAAATAGAATACTAGAAAAGTTTGATATGATAGATCTTTGGCGAAAGCTAAATGGAGACAGAAAGGAATATACTTTCTTCTCAGCAGTTCATGGAACCTATACAAAAATTGATCATATACTAGGGCATAAAAACCTCAAAATCAAATGCAGTAAGGCAGAAATAGTAAATTCATCCTTTTCAGACCATAATGCAATCAAAATAACATTTAATAAAAAGCCAGGGGAAAATAGACCAAAAAATAATTGGAAACTAAATAATCTTATACTAAAGAATGATTGGGTAAAACAGCAAATCATAGACATAATTAATAACTTCACCCAAGAAAATGACAATAATGAGACATCATACCAAAATGTGTGGGATACAGCCAAAGCAGTAATTAGGGGAAGTTTTATATCTCTACAGGCCTACTTGCATAAAATAGAGAAAGAGAGGGCCAACGAATTGGGTTTACAACTAAAATTGCTAGAAAAGGAACAAATTAAAAACCCCCAGACAAACACAAAACTTGAAATTCAAAAAATAAAAGGTGAGATTAATAAAATTGAAAGTAAAAAAACTATTGAATTAATTAATAAAACTAAGAGTTGGTTTTATGAAAAAACCAACAAAATAGACAAACCCTTAGTAAACCTGATTAAAAAAAGGAAATAGAAAAAGCAAATTGATAGTCTTGAAAATGAAAAGGGTGAATTCACCACTAATGAAGAGGAAATTAGAACAATAGTTAGGAGCTACTTCGCTCAACTTTATGCCGATAAATTCGATAACTTAAATGAAATGGAAGAATACCTTCAAAAATATAGCTTGCCCAGATTAACAGAGGAAGAAGTAAGTAGTCTAAATAGTCCCATCTCAGAAAAAGAAATAGACCAAGCTATTAACCAACTTCCTAAGAAAAAGTCCCCAGGACCAGATGGATTTACAGGTGAATTCTACCAAACATTTAAAGAACAACTAACTCCAATGCTATGTAAACTATTTGAAAAAATAGGGATTGAAGGAGTCCTACCAAATTCCTTCTATGACACAGACATGGTACTGATACCTAAACCAGGTAGATCGAAAACTGAGAAAGAAAACTATAGACCAATTTCCTTAATGAATATTGATGCTAAAATCTTAAATAAGATATTAGCAAATAGACTTCAGAAAATCATCCCCAGGATAATACACTATGACCAAGTGGGATTTATACCAGGAATGCAGGGCTGGTTTAATATTAGGAAAACTATTAGTATAATTGACCATATTAATAATCAAATTAATAAAAACCATATGATCATCTCAATAGATGCAGAAAAGGCATTTGATAAAATCCAACATCCATTTCTACTAAAAACGCTTGAGAGTATAGGAATAAATGGACTATTCCTTAAAATAATAAGGAGCATATATTTAAAACCTTCAGTAAACATCATATGTAATGGTGATAAACTAGAACCTTTCCCTGTAAGATCAGGAGTGAAACAAGGTTGCCCACTATCACCATTACTATTCAATATAGTACTAGAAACTCTAGCCCTGGCAATAAGAACCGAGAAAGAGATCCAAGGAATTAGAGTAAGAAATGAAGAAATCAAATTGTCACTTTTCGCAGATGACATGATGGTATACTTAGAGAACCCCAAAGACTCTGCTAAAAAGCTATTAGAAATAATTCAGAATTTTAGCAAAGTCGCAGGATACAAAATAAATCCACATAAATCCTCAGGATTTTTATATATTACCAACACAATCCAACAGCAAGAGATACAAAGAGAAATTCCATTCAAAATAACAGTCGATAGTATCAAATATTTGGGAATATATCTACCAAAGGAGAGTCAGGAATTATATGAGCAAAATTACAAAACACTTGCCACAAAAATAAAGTCAGATTTAAATAATTGGAAAGACATTCAATGTTCTTGGATAGGCCGAGCGAATATAATAAAGATGACAATACTCCCCAAACTAATCTATTTATTTAGTGCTATACCAATCAGACTCCCAAGAAACTATTTTAATGACCTAGAAAAAATAACAACAAAATTCATATGGAAGAATAAAAGGTCGAGAATTGCAAGGGAACTAATGAAAAAAAAGTCAGAGGAAGGTGGTCTAAGTGTACCTGATTTAAAGCTATATTATAAAGCAACAGTCACCAAAACCATTTGGTATTGGCTAAGAAATAAACTAGTTGATCAGTGGCATAGGTTAGGTTCACAGGACAAGATAGTGAATAAAAATAGCAATCTAGTGTTTGACAAACCCAAAGATCCCAAATTTTGGGATAAGAATTCATTATTTGACAAAAACTGCTGGGAAAACTGGAAATTAGTATGGCAGAAACTAGGCATGGACCCACATTTAACACCACATACTAAGATTAGATCAAAATGGGTCCAAGATTTAGGCATAAAGAATGAAATCATAAATAAATTGGAGGAACATGGGATGGTTTACCTCTCAGACTTGTGGAGGAGGAAGGAGTTTGTGTCCAAGGGAGAACTAGAGACCATTATTGATCACAAAATAGAACATTTTGATTACACCAAATTAAAAAGTTTCTGCACAAACAAAACTAATGCAAACAAGATTAGAAGGGAAGTAACAAATTGGGAAAAAACTTTTACAGTTAAAGGTTCTGATAAAGGCCTCATCTCCAAAATATACAGAGAATTGACTTTAATTTATAAGAAATCAAGCCATTCTCCAATTGATAAATGGTCAAAGGATATGAACAGACAATTTTCAGATGATGAAATTAAAACTATTTCCACTCATATGAAAGAGTGTTCCAAATCACTATTGATCAGAGAAATGCAAATTAAGACAACTCTGAGGTATCAT
The DNA here is from genome assembly GCF_048593235.1 of Sminthopsis crassicaudata. Classification (NCBI taxonomy): domain Eukaryota; kingdom Metazoa; phylum Chordata; class Mammalia; order Dasyuromorphia; family Dasyuridae; genus Sminthopsis; species Sminthopsis crassicaudata. The sequence continues at coordinate 259,724,926 of NC_133618.1, forward strand.
TACACACCTGTCAGATTGGCTAAGATGACAGGAACAAATAACGATGAATGTTGGAGGGGCTGTGGGAAAACTGGGACACTGATGCATTGTTGGTGGAGTTGTGAAAGAATCCAATCATTCTGGAGAGCAATCTGGAATTATGCCCAAAAGGTTATCAAAATGTACATACCCTTTGACCCAGCCATACTAATACTGGGCTTATACCCCAAGGAAGTACTAGAGAAGGGAAAGGGTCCTGTATGTGCCAAAATGTTTGTGGCAGCCCTTTTCATAGTGGCTAGAAGCTGGAAGATGAATGGATGTCCATCAATTGGAGAATGGTTGGGTAAACTATGGTATATGAATGTTATGGAATATTATTGTTCTATAAGAAATGACCAACAGGAGAAATACAGAGAGGCTTGGAGAGACTTACATCAACTGATGCTGAGTGAAACGAGCAGAACCAGAAGATCATTATACACTTCAACAATGATACTGTACGAGGATGTATGCTGATGGAAGTGGATTTCTTCAACATAGAGAAGAACTAATCCAATTCCAATTGATTAATGATGGACAGAACCAACTACATCCAGAAAAGGAACACTGGGAAATGAATGTAAACTGTTATTTTTACCTTCTGAATCCAATTCTTCCTGTGCAACAAAAAATTTGGTTCTACACACATATATTGTATCTAAATTATACTGTAATATATTTAACATATATAAGACTGCTTGCCATCTGGGGGAGGGGGTTGGGGGAGGAAGGGAAAAAATCTGAATAGAAGTAAGTGCAAGGGATAATGTTGTAAAAAATTACCCATGCATATGTACTGTCAAAAAATGTTATAATTATAAAATAAAATAAAAAATAAAAAATAAATAATAGCTTTTTATTTTCAAAATATATGCAAAGATTTTTCAACATTCACCCTTGTAATACCTTGGGTTCCAAATTTTCTCCCTCTTTGCCTTTACTTCTCCCCTGGACAGCAAGTAATCCAATATATGTTAAATATGCACAATTCTTCTATACATATTTCTATAATTATCATGCTGCACAAGAAAAATCAGACCAAAAAGGAAAAAAAGTGAGAAAGAAAACAAGAAGTAAGCAAACAACAAAAAAAAGGTGAAAATGCTATGTTGTGGGGGCAGCTAGGTGGTGCAGTGGATAGAGCACCAGCCTTAAATTCAGGAGGACCAGAGTTCAAATCTGGTCTCAGACACTTAACACTTCCTAGCTGTGTGACCCTGGACAAGTCACTTAACTCCAGCCTCAGAAAAAAAAGAAAAAAAAAAAGAAAATGCTATGTTGTGATCCACATTCAGTCCCCACAGTCCTCTTTCTGGGTGTAAATGGCTCTCTCCATCAAAAGTCTATTGGAATTGGCCTGATTCACCTCATTTTGAAAAGAGCTATGTCCATCATAATTGATTGTTGAATAATTTTGTAACTGCTGTGTACAATGTTCTCTTGGTTCTACTCACTTCATTCAGCATCAATTCATATAAGTCTCTCCAGGCCTTTCTGAAATCATCCTCCTAATTGTTTTTTTAACTGAACAATAATACTCCACTACATTCATTTACTGTAACTTATTCAGCCATTTCCCAACTGATGGGCACCCACTCAGTAGAAAACCACTATCAATATTATTGATGTTCTATTGTATTTTATTTGTTTTGTTAAATATTTCCCAATTACATTTTCATTTGATCTGGGCTCAGAGATCTCTGCCATAGAGCATTTAGAACACATTTCAGTCCAACTTTATATAGAATTTTAAATAGAACAAATATTAACTAAATTTACAGTCATTCCCCAATAAATAGTCATCCCTTTAGTTTCTAATTTTTTTTCTCCTATAAAAAGAGCTCCACATATATTTTTGTAGTAATGATTTCTTAATTCCTTCTTTTATTTCTTTGGGGTTACTGGCTATAATGGTGGTATAGATGAACAAATGATATGTATAATTTAGTGGTATTCTCTATATAGTTACAAATTGTTTTCCAGAATAGCTAACATTTGATAGCTCTACCAAAAGCAGGTTAGAATGAGAGGATCCAAATCAATTCCAATTGATCTGTAATGAACAGAACCAGCTACACCCAGAGAAAGAACACTGGGAAATGAGTATGGACCACAATATAACATTGTCACTCTTTCTATTATTGTTTGCTTGCATTTTTGTTTTTTCTTCTGAGGTTATTTTTACCTTCTTTCTAAATCTGATCTTTCTTGTGCAACAAGATACCTGTATAAATATGTATACATATATTATATTTAACATATACTTTAACATATTTAACATATATGGGACTACCTGTCATCTAGGGAAGGGGATGGAGGGAAGGAGAGGAAAAGATGAAACAGAAGTTTTTGCAAGGGTCAATGTTGAAAAATTACCCATACATATGTTTTGAATATAAAAAGCTATAATAAAAAAAATAAAATAAAAAAACAGTTTAGTATGCCTGTTTTCTATAACTCCTCCAACTGTTGCCATTTTTCTTTTTATCTTTCATAAGGGATCATAGAAAGGTAGCAGCATGGTAGAGAGTAGGTGAGAGGAGGCAGAGAAGGGGAAAGAAACCTTCATGGAGGAAAAAGAAGAAATCTTTTCTCATATTTATTTGCTGACAAAAGTAGTCTAGGGTCCAAGAGAACAATGATGATTTCTATAAGGCTGGTGCTTTGAGCCTCTGTTGCACTGCTGCTCAGTTCCATCTTTACCAGTTTGGTGGTAATTTCAATTTTCTATAGTGTTTAAAATGTATTTATGAGAAAAGGGAAATGAACAGTAGAGCCAAGAAAAGTAGAATATTCCCTAACCTCTTCTATGTGAATGCTTATATATATATATATATATATATGTATACACACACACACACACACACACACACACACACACACACACACACACACACACACATAGAAAGAGAGAGAAAGAGTAGTGAAATATAGAACCTAGGAACAGACATATGTAAGTACTCAATAATTGGTATACTTCATAGTTCACAAAAAATAATGATTAAAAGGACCAATAATAAACTCTATCAGAAAGTTCAGAAACTAGATTATTTAGCTGAGAAGCTTAAAAATGTAGTTCCAAGTACAAGAGGTACCATGAGTTGGAAAAGAGACAAAAAGAACATTTTAAGATTAAGAACTGGGACATTAAGAAAAACTGTGGATTCCTTCTCTGGAGCTTTAAAAAAAAAAAAAAAAAAAAACTATTTTATTTCTATCTCTTGTTTTTATATTCTCTATATTTCCAATATAATTTCCTTCCTCTTCCCCAAATCATATTTTATAGAACAGAAGAAGGAAGTTAAATAAAAATAATAAAAAATTTGACATTTTATGTAGTATTTCATCAGTCCCATCTCTATAAGGAAGGGAGGTTTCTGGAAACTCATTAAGAAATGATACAATTACTAACATAGAATACTTTTAAAAAAATTTTTATTTTAAAAACATATGCATAGATAATTTTCAACAATCACCTTTACAAAACCTTGTGTTCCAAATTTTTTTCTCCGTCTTCCCCTCAATCTTTTCCCTAGATGGCAAGTAATCCAACATAAATTAAACATGTGCAATTCTTGTTTCAATCTGTTGTTACCTTTGTTACCTTTTATCATGCTGGCTAAGAAAAATAAGATCAAAAAGGAAAAAAAAATGAGGAAGAAAACAAAATGTAAGCAAATAACAACAGCAAAATATGAAACTAGTATGTTGTGATCCACAGTCTGGGTACAGATACCTCTCTTCATCACAAGACAATTAGAACTGGCCTGAATCACCTAAGTATTGAAAAGAGCCTAGTCCATCAGAATTGATCAACATATAATCACTCTGTTGCTACAAACACAGGATACTTAAACATAATCTAACCTATAGTAGGAGGGCTAGCCTTTATAAACATTCAGGGTCCTTTCTAGTTTATTGATACTGTGATTAAATAGAAGAAATAATTTCAGGGGCACAAATTGTGTATTTTATTTCCACAACAGTTTCACAGGTCATAGAAAAAATTAATTAGTAATCAATCTATATAAAGTCATATAGAAGCGATGTTTACAAATCTATATGCCATTCCTTCTAAATTAAGGGACTCCTAGATAGAAATTAGGGGATATAATGTGACAAGAAGAGGAAAGATTGTATTTCAGAGAACCTCAGGCTGCTGGGTTGATCAATCTTAGCTTTGTCTCTAAGCAAGATTTTTTCTTCTCAAGGACAAAGAGTTTATTAGTAAGAATCCTCTTTGCTTCTGTCTAGTTTGGGGGCAGAGGTGGAGAGAAGGTAAGAAGAATGAAAAGATTATGTTCATGGTGGCAATTCAGAGGCAGCCTTGAAGAAAGTCATATAGGATCCTGGTCTAGAACTTGTTATGTGCCTCTGCCCAATTTTGACCATTTTTTCTCTTCTTAAGAAATTAGTAATCTACCTTGATTTGTGCCATTGTCATCTTACCTATATACTTAGCCAGAGACCAGATTTCCTAGATGACTTTCTGATCTTTCTCTTTGATTTACACTTATTCAAAAGAAATCTTAGTCACTCCTTCGTCTTATACTTCAAATTCAGCAATATCAATGAAGACCAGCCTAGAGTCTTGCGAGTGAAGAAATATCTCCTTGATGGACAAAGAAAGGTAAATGAGACTGGGTTCTATCTCCACCAAAATTTCTTTCATGTTCTGGATATTGCAAACTAACTCTGTTAGCTCTTGGACTAGACATTCTAGCTGAGACATTAGTTTGGGAGGCAAAATGAGAGGAAATATTTTAATCTTTGACTCTCCTTTGCCTCAAGATAGGTTATAAAACCTGTTTGGAAAAGACCAGAAGTCATCTAGTCCACCCTTTTAACCACTGCATAAACCCCTTCTATATTATTCTGCCATAAAGTCATCTAATTTCTCTTTAAAGATTTCTTGTAATTGAGAATTCCATACTTTTTGAAACATACTTTCATTTTCTGGATGGTTCTTATCATGAGAAAAGTTCTTTTATATTGATCTAAATTTGCCTCTCCATAACTTACCAATTGTTCCAGTATCTGCATTCTGGAGCAGTGTAGAAAAAGTCTATTTCCACTTCAAATAATAACTTTTCAGATATTTGAAGATAGTTATCAAGTCCCCATTAAGTTTTCTTTGACAAGCTTTTTGTTGTTAAGTCATTTTTTTTCAGTCATGCTCAATTCTCTGTGACCCCATTTGGGATTTTCTTGAAAGAGATACTAGAAAATGTTTTGCCATTTTCTTCTCCAACTTATTTTACAGATGAGGCCAACAGTTTAAGTGACTTGTTTAGGATCACATGAATAATAAGTATCTGATGTTAAGATTTAAACTCTTAAAAATGAGTCTTCCTGAACATAGGATAGTTTACCTCTCAGACCTATGGAGGAAGAAGGAATTTGTGACCAAAGAAGAACTAGAGATCATTACTGATTACAAAATAAACAATTTTTATTATATCAAGTTAAAAAGCTTTTGTACAAACAAAACTAATGCAGACAAGATTAGAAGGGAAGCAATAAATTCGGAAAACATTTTTACAGTTAAAGGTTCTGATAAAGGCCTCATTTTCAAAATATATAGAGAATTGACTCAAATATATAAGAAATCAAGTCATTCTCCAGTTGATAAATGGTCAAACCGACAATTTTAAAATGAAGAAATTGAAACTATTTCTAGTCATATGAAAAAGTGTTCCAAATCATTTTTGAGCAGAGAAATGCCTACCTGCCATATAGGGGAGGGGGTGGAGGGAAGGAGGGGAAAAGTTGGAACAGAAGTTTTTGCAAGGGTCAATGTTGAAAAATTACCCATGCATATGTTTTGTCAATAAAAAGCTATAATAAAAAAAGACATAATTATCACATAGAAAAAAATGAGTCTTCCTGATTCTAAGTCCAGTGCTTTATCTCTGAGTCAAATACCTCCAATTTCTTTGCCTATTTCCAGAGCCCTAACTATCACAGTCACTATTTATCCTGGACATATTTCAGTTTATTAATGTCTTTCCTGCTTAACAAATGGTAGCCAAAGCTAAACACAATACTCAGGAGGAATGTATTCTTTTATTAATTCATAATAAAGTCTGCAAATGAAAGTTGTCTATAACACCTAGGATCAAGACAGAGTTTTTCCCTCTTTCTGTCTCCCCTGTCTCATTTTTTTTTTTTTTTTTTTTTGAGGCTGGGGTTAAGTGACTTGCCCAGGGTCACACAGCTAGGAAGTATTAAGTGTCTGAGACCAGATTTGAACTCTGGTGCTCCTGAATTCAAGGATGGTGCTCTATCCACTGCACCACCTAGCTGCCCCTCCCCCATCTCATTCTTATGGTCCCAATTGTCAGAGTTTATAGTCACAAAAATTAGTTTATTCTAAACCTTAGGGAATGGTCAATCTCCAGGAAGAAAGACAATTCTGCCTAAGTGTGCTGATTATGGCATAGCCATTTTCCTAGCTCATATTCTCAGATGGAATAGCTTTTCCCCACAGGTAAGGTTAAGCTTTACCTGAGAATTGATTGTATAGTCCATCTGCAGCACATCGTATTTCCGAGGGACTTTTTCAAAGCTGCCACAATCTTCCCAACTATTCTTTGTTTTGATAAAAAAAAAATCTATATTGTTTTCAAAGGAGAAGGGGAAAAAAATCCAAGGGATGAAACTAAAAGTACATTTGCAGCAGTACTTTTGCCTCTTCACAAAGGATTTTTTCAAAATGTCACACACTGCATAGAATTCTCTTATATTACCTTCCCCTAAAACCTGTACTCATAAGGATTCTGAAAGAACAGAAAAGGTCTGAAAAAATAGACAATTTAGAGGGAAAAACAGGATCATGGGTGTTCCTGAAGTTTGGAAATATTTGCCTCATTCTACACTGTTAGGTCACTGCCATCTGCTCAGAGGCATACTTTATCATCTTCTGAAGTCATTATTAGTGATGGCATTGATTAGAGTTCTGAAGTCTTTCAAAAATGTTTCCCTTTATAGGGCTGTGATTACTAAATAAATTTCCCCCTGGTTCTACTTATTTCACTCTCTATCAGTTCATAAAATCTTCCCATGTTTCTCTGAATCCCTCATATCCATTACTTTGTACATTACATTACAAGCTAATCTGTTTGCATATTATGATGGGACCATTATTTGCTAGTGTGTGGAGTAAGGTATGGTGAAGAACTTACAGATTAAGCACATATTGATCAGAGACTGCTAGCTAATGTAAAATCAGGCCTATAGGCCCCAGTCATGTGAAGGCCTAGGCTGCATTCCTTTGCCCAAATAGGGATTAACCTATACATGGCAGAAGAAGCTATAAATCACATTGCCAGCTGCATTCCACTGACCAAATATGACCAATCACAACCTATGGAGGGTGGGATTTTGGAGGTTCTTTGTCTGAAATGTATAAAAGTCATGAGCATCTTCAAGGGAGTGGCTCTCTCCTGCTGTGAATCTGGCTCACAGACCAGGATGGGGTCCGCTTCTTGAGATTCTAATACATAATTCTGCTTTTCTATGAGTGATCTCTGAGTAGTCATTTTTGGATAGGATTTTCAATCCCTCACACTAGGAATCTCTTCTCTCTGCCCTGCTCCCTTCTTCACACAGAATAGGCTATATTTTCCTCCCAAAGGTGACAAAACACAGCTTTAATTGGCCCAGAGGGAGGCACCTCTAAGACATACCTCCCTCAAAGGCAGCTTCCCACTTGCCTCAGACTTTATTGACATAGTTCCCTGGTTATCTAAAGTCATAAAAAGGCCTACATATGTTGGGTTAATTAGTGCCCTTTGGACTTGTTGTTGCCAAAATCATAGGAAATGTTTCCATATGAAAATAAAAGTGTTGAGAGGAAAGGAGGTTGTTCCTTAACTAAATGCTATAGTATCCTTATTGAATATCTTTGGGTGTTCTGTGTTAAGACTAAGTAAACCTTATTTTGTTAATTGCTCAGTGACATATGAGTGTCTTATCTCCCTCACGTAGAATTTGAACAAACAGCATAACAATGTCAGGTCCATACCTAATGCATTCAATTTGTGCAGCTCATCTTATTCCCCTGTTCCCTCTCTCCCTTTCCTTCTATACAACTCTTAAAGCCACTCATTTTCATAGTTCCCAATTCAATCTAATATCTAAAGATCCTTTCCCCTAGGGAAAAAAAAAAAAAAAGAATAATTTTATTTGTTTTTCAGTAAAAAGAAACAGTTTTCTTTCTCTCTTCTCCAATCCTAGACATACACAGAGCTACTATTAATTTGTTCTAAAGATTTGTTCTTTGGCCAGATATCTGTAGCAATCAGATAGATCAGCTGAGATATGAGCACTGTTAGAAGTAGACAAAAATCAAGGACATTTGACCCTTCAAGTCAGAGGGAGAGGTAGATGTACTTGTGGGGAAGAACAGAACAATTTAATTAATAACCTTAGGAGGGGAAAAAACACTGTGGCTTGAAAAACTGAACCCTTTGATGGGATATTAGGTCTATAACATTACAGATTGAACTTTATCTATAGCAAAGGATACAATTTCCTGTATTTTATAAGTCGGCTACATACTTTCTTAGATTATACACATAATCTATTTCCTTGTCTTCACTTTCTTAACTCCCACATTATAAAATTACACATTTTTTAAGCTGGAAAGGATTTTGCAGATCACATAATCCAAAGCCCAGATAAAGAACAGAGAGGAGAAAAAAAATCTTTCAGGTGTTCAGGAAAAGAGGAAGGAAAGAATAGAGGCTACAGTAAGAATTTTGCAATTGAAAAAAAAATACTGTACTTGTTTGACTTTGCTAGAAAGGACATTTATATTTTCTTCTCATTAACAAAGAAAACTTTGACACACAGAAAGAAACTGAGAAGAGAAAGCTAAACTTAGGGATCACTGAATAAAGTGATAGACCTCTGGACCTGGACTGGACTTAGAGAAGATTGACTTTGAAACCTATTTGAGACCCTTACTGGCTGTGTGACCCTGGGCAAATCGACTCAGTCTTCTCATCTGTAAAATGAAGGTATTAGTACCCATGTCAGGAAGTTCTTGTGAAGACCAAATGAAATAATATATGCTATTTTGCAAACCTTAAAGCACTTTGTGTAAGTTAATGTAAGGAATTATGTTGGAAATGTTTATTTAATCTGCTCCCCAATATGAATCTGCTAAAGTTTTGATAGGGTCAATATAAAGTGAGCGGAACAGGTAAATATTCGATTCTTCTACTAGGCTTGGCTAGTCATAGTTAGTATCTATTTGTAAAGAATCCTGGATTTAGGAAGCTATGAACACAGACTACAAAGTAACAGATATGAGCTATAATAGTATCCAGCTTTTTAGTACAAGAGGTCCCAAAAGCTTAAAATTGCAATGATTTGGGGGATATCTTATGTTATGGTTTGTTTGCAAAGTACTAATCCCTATCTTAATTAATCTCTCAATGATCCCTCTCAATTATCAGCACAGTGTATAGAAATACACACATGCACATACATATTTTATACATGCAGAGATACATGATAAACATATACACATGTGTATACAGGTATACATTATATGCATTTGTGTATATCTATGATATGTATATAACTGTATGTATTAATATAGACATAGCTATATATTACTGTATTGTTACAGATATGGATATACCTCTTTTACAGATTAGAAATATGGGGGTCAGAGTCGTTAAGCAATTTGTCCATAGCCAAATGTCAAAGGCAATATTGGAGCCCAGGCCTTTCCAGATTCTTACTCTAGAGTCCAACTCTATTATCCTGCCTCTTAGTTAACCTGGGCAGACTGTTAACCTTGGATCCTGTTGCTGCAGAGGGCTACTTATGGTACAAACAAGCTTAAATTCTGAAATATAACACAAGTGGCCTCAACTAACATCTCATCTCAATCTACAGATCTTAAAATAGACATCTCTAATTCCCACCCTATGTCAAGTTTCTATTTTTTTTCAGTGAATAGAGTATTGGGCCTGGAATCAGGAAGACCTGAATATGGGTTCAGTTTGTTAGCTGTGTGACCCCTGGGCAAGTTCCCTTAAGTGCTGTTTGCCTCAGTTCCCTCATCTGTAAAAATGAGGATGATAATAGCACCTACTTCCAGGTTTGTTATGAGAACAAAGTAAGATAATTGAGCCTCAGGGAATTATGTAAGTGCTAGTTATTTTATTATTAGCTGAATAGATTTGGCAAGTTGGTACCTTTGTCACTAAGATTTTGCAATTTGTTCTGCCCACAGAGATAACAAGTATATTCTTAAATCTAAGAAAAATTTGTTGTTACCTTTGAAATTTTCTTTCTCTCTTTAGGAGGCCTTCCTTCTTAGCACATAATTTTCTTTGGCTCCTTTCCAATTGCCTTTCCTATCTCAGATGGTTTTAGGAGAGATGAAGACAAGCTCCTTCTTGTGCTTCAAAGAGAACACCAGATGTACCTTTTTGCTTAGACCAGTCCTGAAGCTGTCATGTTTTCAACCTTGGGAAATCCAAATGGGCACTTGCTAAATCTCACTATGATGCCAAATTGCCAACTGGCATTTGCTACCAACCTTTGTATATTTATCTCTTATTCTAGGTACACGTTGGATCTTTTCTCTTAAAAAAAAAGTGTAAGATCATCACAGTCACTGAAAAGAAATGGGCATTGTTTTAACTAGTGGAGGAATCAGGGACAAATTTCAAGGTCAGGCCATGCCCTTTCACAGCCATCTTGGTCTTTGCTGAACAATCTTGTCTTGATAGCTAGGTCTAAATGAGCCTCAGGTTTAAGGAAGTAAGATCACTGATAGGGATGGTTAGTCTGAAATGCCTTCCAAAGATGTTGCACTGACTCTGAAAAAATGGGCACATCAGGCTGCCTCAAAATGGCAAAAGATAACCTAACAGAGCTGGAGAACTCACATAAGCCTATGGTGAGCTTTCCTATGTATAGATTACCTTGGTGGTCTTTGATCAGCATCTTTCTCAGCACCTTCTCCTGTCACAGGTCCTCCAGTCATCCCATATTCGAAGAAGACTCTTTGAGCTTTCCCAGAAGAGCTTTCCATAAATAATTCACTGATTGTGTGGCTTTCACAGCCTTAATCAGCTTCCATTAGCCGTGGCAGTTTAAGGAAAAAGAAAGATAGTTACAACAGAAACAAAAGGCAGGATGAAGGAGATATAAAATATCACCTTCTGGAAAATGAAACTATTTCTAATCATATGAAAAGATGCTCCTTAAGACAACTCTGAGATACCACTACACATCTGTCAGATTGGCTAGAATGACAGGGAAAAGTGATGCAGAATGTTGGAGGGGATGTAGGAAAACAGGGACACTGATACATTGTTTGGTGGAGGTGTGAATAGAATACATCCAGCCATTCTGGAGAGCAATTTGGAACTATGCTCAAAAAGTTATCAAACTGTGCATACCCTTTGACCCAGCAGTGTCGCTACTGGGTTTGTATCCCAAAAAGATCTTAAAGAAGGGAAAAGAATCCACATGTGCAAAAATGTTTGTGACAGCCTTCTTTGTGGTGGCCAGAAAATGGAAACTAAGTGGATGCCCATCAATTGGAAATTGGCTGAATAAATTGTGGTATATTGAATGAGAATGAGGTGAGATCTCTCAAGACAGTTGCGAAAATCGAGTAAGGCTTCATCTACTTCAGAGTTCGAATAGGCCTGAAGGACTCTGAAGTTCAAGCAAAGGACATTGCCTTCCCTTCCTATGATATCATCTCCCTATTTCATCCAAATATGGGCAACTATGTACTTATTGGTCAAGTTCAATTTCATGAGTAGATCTCGAGTTTAGAATGTAAGACTCTCAGCCAATGAGGATGAGAGTCAGTGGTGGGAGGGGGCGTTTTGCGTTAGGGATTAAAAGTGCTGTCCTGCCCACAGGAGATGCTTCCTCTCTTCGATGTCTACTAGAGGAGTGGGACGCCCGATTCTTGCGAGGACGTATAATAAACTTTGCTTTTCTTTAGAGCTCTCTCCAACTTTTTTTATTAAATGGTGACCCCTCACCATTTCTGTACCACACAATACGAATATTATGGAACATTATTGTTCTGTAAGAAATGACCAATAGGATGATTTCAGAAAGGCCTGGAGAGACTTATATGAACTGATGCTGAGTGAAATGAGGGGACCAGGAGATCATTATATACTTCAACAACAATACTATATGATGATCAATTCTGATGGATGTGGCCATTTTCAACAATGAGATGAACCAAATCAGTTCCAGTAGAGCAATAATGAATTGAACCAGCTATACCCAGGGAAAGAACTCTGGGAGATGACTATGAATCATTACATAGAATTCCCAATCCCTCTATTTTTGTCTGCCTGCATTTTGGATTTCCTTCACAGGCTAACTGTACTATTTCAAAGTCCGATACATATATTGTATTTAATGCTATATATATATATATATATATATATATATATATATATATATATATATATACATATTGTATTTAATTTATACTCTAACATATTTAACATGTATTGATCAACCTGCCATGGTGGGGTAGAAGAAGGGGAAAAATTGGAACAAAAGGTTCGGCAATTGTCAATGTTGTAAAAATTACCCATGCATATATCTGATAAATAAAAACTATTAAAATAAATTTTAAAAAAATATCGCCTTCTGAAAAGGTGACATTTTTCACAAAGGGTTGGTTAGACAGGACAAAGAAACTATCATTTCAATATATGTTACCAACTATTCCCAATGTTCTTGATATCATTATTGTCTCTTCTTTAATCAATAATACTGGAAAAGCTAATGGCTACAAGTCACTTAAGAACTAGTGAATGAACTTGAGCCGGGGAATGTGAGCTCCTCACCTGCTATTGTTTTTTTGTGAACATTGGTCTTTGCTCTCTTCAATTTCCTCTAAGAACTGAGACTTGTTTTTCACAATGTTCCCCATGCTCCTTGAGATGAATCATTCCCTATCCTGATGCAATGAATAGTTTTTCTCTGTAGTGTTTCTTTGTTTACCTCCTCATTCTCTTCTGTTTACATTTCCTGATAAGTCTCATCACTTATAGCTCTCTTCCTTTACTATATCCACAAGAATGTCAAATTGGTCACTTCCTGGATACATCCATCCCATGATGAATCTCAGACATTTCCTATTAATCTGATAACTGCATATAACTTAAGGCCAAAAGTCTTCTTTCTATTCTGTGCTGGCATCCACTTTTGCAATTAGTAGAATGTTGTCCACTTCTAGAGTATAATGTGTCTTTGTGAAACATTATACCCATCTTCAACTTACTGCTTTCTGTTAGAGCTGCCTTCAGTCAGGCAACTTTCAGTGGTATGTAGAATCCAGTCATCATTCTTATACCCTGCTACTTACCAAAAATAACCTACACTCTTAACAACTTAAAAAGCAGTATTTTGTAGGAACTAAATTGAAATGAAAAAATTCTGAATAATCTACCTCTACTCTAAAGTATACGTTTTAAAGGAAATTATAAGTTGTACAAGATTTATTGGGACTTTCCAATCTGAGTCAATAAGTACTTTTGAACATTGCTAATGTAGAAATTTGTTTTATTTGGCTATGTATATTTGTTATAAGGGCTTTTTAACTGTTGGGTTATGGGAAGCAGAGGAAAAAGAAAAATAAATGCATGTTAATCTGAAAAATTAAATTGTGAAAAAATTTAAATTAATAAGTATTTATTAAATGTTTATTCTTTGAAAGCAACATAACTCCTAATAATCCTAGAATCCAATGCAAAGTTCTTAAGAGGAAGATTTGTCCCCAGATTTATCCCTTTTGGTTTCTAGTTTATGAAGAAAACCCAATAAAACTTTTTTTAAATAATGGTATCAAGGAATAAAGACAATATTCATATTATAAGTTGTTTGTATTATGGCTAAAGACATAAATCATGCTGATAAAGAATATGATTTGTACAGAATTTAAATATCTCTATGGATGAGAAAATAATAGGCTTATGATATCTGTCCCCCAATGGATACCTCTTGATAACAGACAGATACTTATAGAGAAGCCTTGGTCTTTCACGGCAATAGCAATCCTCTTATTGGTCCTTGTACGGACTTCTCTATATTCCATTACTCCATTCTCTATATTCTACACTCCATTCTCCATATGCCATTACTCCATTCTCCACCACTTTCTTCAGGTTCACTTAATAAACATCCCCTGAATTTAAACCAATCTGATTCAATCATCTTCACCTATAAGAGAGATTAAGTCCCAGGATAAAAATCAGTCCAACAAGACTGGCATCAGTGTTGGCTGTGGGGTGGGGCAGAGAAATAGGAGAGAGAGAAAAGATAACTAATTCCCTAATGTAGGCATGCAGAAAATCTTGATGGGAGAAAGAACTAAGTATATCCTGATATAATAAAAGCGGAGCATTTTCTTCATGAATCTTACCAGTACAGTTTAGAGAACTGGTTGGTACATAACATTCCTGAGATGAAACATAAACAATGCTAACAAGACATTTAAAGTAATATACAGAAGAAAACAAAAAGAACTCCAGAAGAGGGTCTAAACAAATGGCAATTTTATATTACTGTACTATCTCATTTATATAAAAAGAGAAACAAAAATCATACTTGCATATATAGGCAGTCTTGCTTTACATAAATGGACTATCCTGTGAAACTTTATGTGAAACAATTTTTATGTATTAGGGTTAGTATCAGAAATGGAGGGTTAGGGTTAGTGTTGGAGTTGGTTACAGTTGGCATTAGAGTTAGAGATGGAGATGAATTTAACATTAAAAGTCAGAGGCTAAGAGTTTAGTTTATATAACAAAAGCATATGCTAAATAATACCTTTACATTAGTCATAAAATGTGGCAAAATGCAGACATTAAATACTGTACCATGATAATAAACAGAATTTTGAAATGAAAGATATAATAATGATAATGGTATACTGTAAGTATTGTATTATAAAGTTAACAGTTGTATAATGTCCATTGTACCTAGCTTTTATCACTGGTGGTTGGCTGAAATTTTTTTAAGAACTCTTTAATAAAGTCAAATTTGTGTAATGGAAATTTTATGTAAAGATAAAATGTGTGCAGTAAATTCTTGCTGCTATTTCTCCCTCTCAATCTGTGTATCTCCTTGTTCAGGCAAAGAATGGCCTGTAAAACATATTATTAGCCTAATTTTAGGAATCATTATCTTGGGGGAGGGGAAATTTATATGTCCTTCCTCAATGTGATTATGCAAATATTTTATTTTATTTTAATAGTTTTTATTTACCAGATATATGCATGGATAATTATGTAACATTGACAATTGCCAAACCTTTTGTTCTAATTTTTCCCCTCCTTCCCCCCCCCCATGGCAGGTTGACCAATACATGTTAAATATGTTAAAGTATAAATTAAATACAATATATGTATACATGTCCATACAGTTATTTTTATGCAAATATTTTAATAAGAGGTTGAGACCTGATAAATAATCCCATTCTCAGGAAGTCTTCTTCTGTCCCAGAGTAAACTGTAAACTCCTTGAAGGCAGGAACTATCCCAGTTCTCTGTATATTTAACACCTTGAACAGTGTTTGACATAACACTAATAAATATATGTTGAGTCATGATTTGTTCTATTTTACATTAAAATATTCTTGGTTGCATCTTAAGTGCAAGATAAATAAGTTGTGTCTTTTTTTTTTTTAAAGCAGGTACACCAATAATTACAAGGAATGCTGTGAGCCTGTAAGAACACCAAATAAAACCAATCCCTAGGTATTAAGCTGCCGCGTGTTTTTCTCATAGGAGATCTTATAAAAAAATAACATGTATTCCCACTGGGGAAAGGGGCATTTTCTGAAACAGCTAAATTCGGCTGCCCTCCAGTGGAGAGATGGGCAGAGAACAGCAATACAAGAAAGTCAAAAGCTCAGCCTGTATATTGTAGGCCAGAGAGGTAAAATACCAGATACAACTGGGACATAGAGAGCGACTTTTCATCTACTAATCTCCAAGCTCCAGGATATGAAATTGTCCCAGGATATGTGAACCTAAAGCCAAACTTCAAAGTATTAGGCAATGAGAGAAGAAAACTGGCCCAGAAAGCCTCAAGGATCATTCATTTGAGCAGGGAATATAAGTTCCAGAAGTATCACCAACCCTTTCTTCCCCAAAGCCTCCCTATTATTAGTGAGTGTGCCTGTAGGTGGTATTGCCCGTCTACTTTCCAGACTTGGCCCTGACTCTTCCACTGGAGAGAAAAAGACCCGTCTAATATCCATATCCAGTGGTGGTTGTTTGCCCTCTTCTCTAAGATGATCATCACATCGGGAAAGTGATGTCATGACATACAAGTGAACTGGATTTAAAAGAGAGGTGCAAGTCACCTGCCTCTCTTTCCCCTTCAGAACCATCTGGGTACAGTGGCCACAGAGTTCAAGACATCTGAACATGGCTCTGTGGTTGCAGTGGTTAAAAACACTTTTGCATCAATGTGGTTGGTAAAAGTTGCTCAACCATTCCTATTTGCATATCCCCCACTAATAGGCTAATTGTGTTTTTCAGTATAAATTCTTTGCTCTGGTAAATATAAATATTTATCACGCGCCTACTATGCACCGCGAACTGTGTGTGTTAAACTAGTAGCTCACCATCTAATGGGAGAAGACAGCATACAAAGAAAGATGAAAAGGGAATCGGGCACCTGGGGGTAGCGGGGGTAAGGTCATGACGTTCCTGGAGAGGAAGTCAGCTGGTGTTGGTGGAAAATGAGATGAAGGATTTCTTCCCTCTTCCTATCTCCGCTCTCTCATTCCCCATTTTATTTTTTAAAAAATGTGGGGCGGGGGAGAGTAGTCTGAATTGGGTTATGGGATCCTCAAGGAGGTAACCCACCTCAGCCATTGCACTCACTTGGCTGGCCGTGAGTCGTTTCCAAGCCCAGTCGGGGGAGGCATCCGCCCAGGCCACCTCCCTTGTTCGGGGTTGGTGGAATCACACGGGCATCTCCTGCCCAGTCTACCCCCGAGCCGGGCCCCATTTTCTGGGAACTCACCCCCCCAAATCGCGGGAGGAGCCCTGCTAGGGCCGCTATTGGCCCTCGTCTCAGACCTTCCCAAGGGCCGGGTTGAGGGAGTGACGCAATGCACTCAGCTTGTAGCCCCAACGATGAGCTTCCCTCCGCCCTACGTAGTCCTCCCGCCCGGGGGCCACTATATAAGGCTCATAAAATCAGCTACTTCTTACAGAGGGTGAATATCCCGTGATACTTGGCGGCATGCAAACAACAGCTTACGTCAGAGTAGAGCACCACCACCTTCCAATCTTTCCTAGCGCGGGAAATTCCGTTTTCTTCAGAGGTCGTAGGTGATAAGCGCATGCGCTGAAGCCAGAGAATGATCCGGGAAGGTCGGCCCGCCTGGATTCGGTTTAGAGCGCCATGTCCACGCGCGGCAGAGGTAGAAGCACCGGCTGCGCCCGAGGTTCGGAGCAAGTTTCGGGGTTCAGGGTTAGAGCCTGCTAGAGATTAGAGAGAGGCGGGGGAGCGCCCACCTATCCCCGCTCCGGAGAGGTTTCCGGGAATGCCACAGTCCCGGGCTTGGTATCAGCTTGACCAAGGTTGCGGGTCTCTGTTTGCAGGAGCTTGTCTGGTCCCGGGGTCAGGGGTCAGGGGTCAGGGGTCCCCTTCCCATCATTCTTTGCCGACTGCGCCCTTGTTTGAGTTTTTGCTCTCTGTTTATCCATCTCTTTGTTATTTGCCTGGCTGATTATTTGTTCCACCCCACCACTGGAACAGTCACAGAGCAGGCAGTCCAGACAAGTCAGCAAGCATTTATTAAGCACCTGCTGGGTACCTCACTGCCAAGCACCGGTTATACCCCTGCCCCCAAGGCTCTTCCATCGAAAACCTGGTCCAACCAGTCACGTGTGGAATAACTCGGAGATAATAAGTCATGAACGCCGCTGGCCAGGACTCTAAAGGCCATTATACAAATCCCTGAGCAAGGTCCGTTATTGGCCAGTGTTTCCCAAGGGGAGACCTGTCAGCATTGGCACTGGGTCTGGGACACGCCAAGTCAGCGTTTATTTAATAACCGCTTCTTACCTCACCTTGGCCAGATGCATCCAGTCCTTTCATTTTTACCCATCCCAAACCCAAAGTGGAAGCACTAGTAACCCCGCGCGGAAGAGGAGACACAGGAGGGAAACGAAAGGGCTGGGGATTTTCCGAGGCGGCTGGGAGCCGCAGGTTTCTGGGTTCCAGAACCGGTGCTCAAATCTAGCCCTGGATTCCGGTTCTTACTCTGAAGCTCATGCTCCGTTTGTTTCGTCTTCAGGGGCAAAGGCGAAGCGCCAGTGCGCGGAGCCGGGAGAGAGCGGGGCAGCCTCACCCGGCGCCGAGTGGCGGTGGCAGTGGGAAGACGCCGGGGGGGTCTGGCGCTGGTTCTCCTCCGCGCAGGACTCGGAGATCTCGGAGGCCTTCAGGTATTCTCTTCAGAATTTCCTCTCATTTTCCATGCCTGGCGTTCAGGGTTTGGTTCAGGGACGGGCCTTGGGGACAATTTCTTATCCCCAGAAGCGTGAACATGGAGTGTTTCTCACCCACGCTAAATGAGATTCCTCCCGCTTTCTATGGTAGAATCGCTGACTATTGATGTTTTTAAGAAAATATCACCGTCTCCAAGCCCTATCAGTCTTAACAGAAGCTCTTCTGCAGGGACCGGGCATCACTAGATCAGTTTCCTGTTCCCGCCATCCCGTACGTTCTCACAAATGCTCCGCAGCAGCCGCTAGTTGTGTGAGAAACCGAGATTCTACTTCTGTAAAGACTACGCTTGGCTTTCTCCATCGAGAAGTTCTTACCCCGGAGAACTGCGGGTTCTTCTCGTGCTGTCAGCCCTTTGGGCTTTACTTTATCATGGAGTTTAGTTTGTCTTTCGTTTTTAACTCTTTTGACGTTAAGGAACTTGACTCAGTCTAATAGTAAGCATTTATTCGGGCCGCTCTGCGCTAGGCACTATGCTAAGCACTGGGGAGTAAAAAAAAAAAAAGAAGCGAAAGACTGTCATTTTCTTCAAAGAGCCCCCAGTCTAACAGAAGAGACAACACTCAGATACAAGGGTACAAACACGCTGTATGCAGGGCGAACAAGAAGTAATTAAAAAAGAAGGCATTAAAATTAAACAGTTGGGTTATGTTTTCTGTAGAAATTGGGATTTTTAGATGGGACTTTAAAAAAGCTAAGGAAATCAGTAGGTAGAGATGAAGAAGGGGATGTTCCAGGCTCGAGAGACAGCCTGAGAAAAATACCAGGGGTTGAGAGATAGAAGGTCTTGTTCTTGGAACAGCAAGAAAGCTGCGTCACTGCGTCACTGTGTCTGGGTATGGGAGGGGGGAAGGGCTTGTATAAAGTATGATAAGACAGGAAAGGTAGAAGATTGACTGCTTTATGGAGTGTTTTGAACTCTAAAGGATTTTACATTTGATCTTGGAGTAGGGAAGTGATATGTTACATCCTGCCTTTAGGAAAATCATTTTGAGGGTTGGATACAAGATGGATTAGTATGGGAAGAGACTTTAGAGAAGCACCCACCAGCAGGCTATAATTAATTAATTAATTATTAATAATAATAATTGATAATATAACATACTAATTATAATTCTTATATCAATATAATTAATAATAAGTTATTAATTTAATTAGGTTATGTCTACTACTAATAATTAATACTACATTATTCCAAGAGTGAGGAGATTAAGGTCTGTTCTAGGGTGGTGGCAGTATCAGAGGAAAGGAAGGGACCTATTTACATATTTAAGAGATGTTCCATAGATCAGATTGATAGGTTTTACCAACTGATTGGATATGTGGGGTGAGAGATCTTGAAAAATCAAGGATGCCACCCAGCTTGTGAGCTGAGGAACTAGGAGGATGGTGTTGCCCTTGACAATGATAGGGAAGACAGGAGATTAAGGTAAACATATTGTCTAATGGACATCCAGTCCTATATATTCCAAAGGCAGTTGGAAATGCAAGATAAAAAGTCAGCAAGAGAAATCAGAGCAAGATAGATTTGAGAATGATCAGCATAGAAAAAAATAATTATACTAATGGGAGCTGATGAGATCATAAAATAAAGGAGAGATGGCCCAGATTGAATGCTTTGAGATTCCTGTTGTTAGCGGGTATGACTTAGATGATGATCCAGCATTTGAAATGTATAACTTACTTGAGAACTTAGCAAAGGAGATGGAGAATGAAGGATCTAATTGATAAGAGGAGAATCACCAAAAAAAAAACAAACCCAAATCTCTCTGACTAGAGAGAAGAGAGTATCTTGGAGAAGAAGATGATCAGCAGTGTCAAAGGCTACAGAGAGATCGAGAAGAATGAGGATTGAGAATAAACCATTTGATTTGGTAATTAAATCATCAATAACTTTAGAGAAATAAATTTTGGTGGAACAAAGAGGATGAAAGCCAGATTGAAGAGATAAAAAGACTGAAAGAAGAGAAAGTGAAAGTGCCTGCTGGTCTTTTCAAGACAAAAGTCAAAAGAGATAAAGGACAAGGGATGAAAGTATCAAGTGAGCATTTTTTGAGGATGGGAGAGACCTGGGCATGTTTTGCAGGTAGTAGGGAAGGAGCCAATAGGGAGAGATTGAAGATAAGTGATAAGAAATAACAGAGGGGTCAGTCTGTTGGAGAAGATGGAATAGAATGGGATTGCTTGTACATAGGAAGAATAGTGGTTTATGTAGTAAGAACCTCATAATGTGAAATGGATGAAGGATAGTTGCAAAAGATATTCTATTTATGAATGATATGAAATAAGAAAGAGGGAAACAAGAGAAGTTGTGGCAGATGGCCTCAATATTTTCTGTACAATGTAAGGCAAGATCTCAGCTGAACAGGTTGGGGGGAGTGGTGTGGGAAATTTGAGGAGGGATAAAATGGTTTGGAAGAGATGCTATGTTGAGTGAGATAGTGAATTGATAAGTGAGGTATAAACAGCATTGAGGACCCAGTTGAGGCTGTGTAATAAGTTTGTGTAACATAAGTAGAATCAGAACAATTGCATGATTTTCTCCACCTTCTTTAGCAACATGACTGAGGCTTGGCAGGAGGCACTTGGTGATGTGATAAAGAGTCCAAGGACTCTGAGAATAATGTAAAGTTGAACTGGTTCTTGAGAACTGAGGGTTCAGGAGATTGGAGATCACTTTGTGGGTAATTGACTTGACAACAGGAGACAAAGTGACAGATTATGGTCAGATAAGGGGATTTGGGTATTTTTGAACATGGAAGTGGTACATTTTGTGGGTGACTGCAAGATGAAGGGTACGATCTGATCATCTTTATGTGATGCTGAGATGAATGATGCTGAAATGAGGTCACAGGAAGTGAGTAGGTTGAGGAACTGAATAGATGGGATGTTTAAGGAAGGGTCAGTAAGTATTTTGAAGCCTTCTAGTATGAGAGTAGGCATTGTGGAGAAGAGAAAAATTGTGAACCATGTA
This sequence comes from Sminthopsis crassicaudata, assembly GCF_048593235.1. Classification (NCBI taxonomy): domain Eukaryota; kingdom Metazoa; phylum Chordata; class Mammalia; order Dasyuromorphia; family Dasyuridae; genus Sminthopsis; species Sminthopsis crassicaudata. Next base: position 259,746,461 of record NC_133618.1, read on the forward strand.
CTGAACTTATGGATGAATGAAGGGGAGTAACCTAGAAGAGCTGAAGAAAACAGCTACCAGAATTTTGACTTTACAAACTTGGGTAGGGATGATTGTCTCAAACTGGGTTATTTTTCAGGAAAGGAAGTGCTTTGGTAAATGTCTCATCAGAAAGTGGAAATATGAAGCTTCAGATTGATTTCAAGAAGATGGTCCAGAGGAACACAAAGACAAGGACTGAGAGGAAGATTGCTGTTGCCATCAAGAAACAGGACTCCTGTAAGTGTATTCTTTTATCAAGAGGTATTTGTTTTAAGAACACATACCGGGGACAGCTAGGTGGTGCAGTGGCTAGAACACCAGCCCTGACTTCAGAAGGACCCGAGTTCAAATCCTAGCTGTGTGACCCTGGGCAAGTCACTTAACCCCAGCCTCAAAAAAAAAAAAAAAAAAAAGAACACATATCAGATGCCCATTATTATTTTATCATTCATAGATATAATCTATACAAATCTCATTCATTGTCAACATAATGTTTTATAGTGCCACTTTCTAATCACAACATATTTTATAATATGATTATTATCCTTGTTTCCTGGCATTATCATTAAAAATAAGTTTTGCTAGGTTTTCTTTATAAGTTACAAACAAAATATCAGGCAATTGATTTGCCTCTTGGGATCTCTGCATTAGTTTTTTGGTTTCTGGGATCATTGGGTGATAGATTGCTTATAAAAGATGAAACACCAAATAAATGTTTATTGACTCAAATTTGAAAGACCCAACAAAACTTCAGGGAAAGAAAGAAATACAGCTTATAATACATCCTTTAAAAAAGAAAGAGTAATTCAGAATCTTGTTACTTTTATCTATTTTACCCTAATTGCATCAGAATTCTTCTTTTGATATTGTTACACTTTAGATTTTGTCTGGCAGTGGCAGAGTGATGAGGAAGATGTCTGGATCCCATACGATGCCAAAACTTGCCTGGCTCTGGAAGCAGCTCTAGGAGAAAGCAATGAGTCAAAGATAGATGTGGTGTTTGGCCGAAAACATTATACTCTGGATGTGGGCAACATGGTACAAATCAATTCCAAAAGTGGATACCAGCGCAAAATAGAACGCCAACCTTCAGGTATATGTAATCATCAGTTTAATGAGGAATCCCTGAGATTCAACATGGGATTGATATATGGAGAAAGAATTAGCCAATTTGATATTCTTATGGAGAACAAGCCATACAAGGAGTGTGATATACAAAGAAGTACTGAGACATACTGAGAAATGTAACCTGAAGAGAACAGGAAGTTAAACAAAGATACACTAAAGAGAAAAGTAGTCATTGTTTCAGGATAGGGGCTGATTCATTCACAGAGCATGGAGAGTATTGTGAAGAGCAAGTCTCATTTCAGAGAGGAAATCAAAGAATAGGCACCAAAAATCACAAAAAACACCAGAAATTGAGGAACCTTTGCTCATGGTCCTTTTCTACTTGACAAATTATCTTGGAGCCATTAGCTCTTTAAGTATTGTAGATTAAGGAGAAAACGACTCAGAGGCAATAGGGATGTCAAGAATATCGGGTATAGGGGCAGCTAGGTGGCACAGTAGATAGAGCACCAGCCTTGAATTCAGGAGGACCCGAGTTCAAATATGTCTCAGACACTTATACTTCCTAGCTGTGTGACCCTGGGCAAGTCACTTAACCCCAGCCTCAAAATAAATAAATAAATAACAAAACCAGTTTAAATCTCTGCACAAAAAAAAAAAAAAAAAAGAATATCAGGTATAGTAATTGTTGATAATATGTTGAAGTTTTAAATTTTTCTACTGCCCAACCCACCCTTTGTGAAAAATATCAATTTTTCAGAGAAAAGGTTACATATTATATTCCCTTCATTCTTTTCTTTTATAAAATACATTTTTATTGATATCTTTTGGTTTTATAGCATTTAAAATTTTCCTCTACCCCATTCCCAGAGAGATCTCACTTGTAACAAAGAATTCTGTCTTTTCTTTATGTTGTGCTTATCTCTCTCTCTCTCTTTCTCTCGCTCTTTTGTGCCTTTAGTGGCTGTGGAGTTGACTGAAGCTAATGGAAACAGTACTGGAAACATATCCAGTGTTTCTTCTGTGGAATGCCCTTCTGAGGCCAAGAAAGCCAGAGGTGAATTCTTGGATCAAGGAGTGAAACAAGTACCTGTGGCAGAGGATGCTGAGATAAATGACAAGAACAAAGAGAACCAAGGTTGGCTTCAAGTGGGAGAGAAGAGAGCATCAAAGATGGTTTTAGGGAAAAGACTTATATTGTATCCTTCAGTTCTAATGAGTAACTTTTATGCTACTTTGAGATGTGATCTGTAGTAATCATCTTCTGCTACATCAGGCTAGTGACTCTATTATCCAACTAAAACTGCCATCTCCAAAACTACTATTGATCCCTTAATTGCCAAATCTAATTCTCCTTTTCATTCCCAATCCTTCTTGATCTCTCCGTGTTATCTCACACTACTGATTTTTTCATCTCTTGTTTCTCTGATCTCTCAGAGGTTCCTTCTCAGTTTCCTTTTATGGCTTTGTCATGTCCATCAATTAGAGGTATTCCCAGTGGCTCTATCTTTTCCTCCTTTCTCCTAATTATCCAAACAGGATTGGTCAGAAATTGAAAGATTACCATATGAAAAGGGTGCTGGAAATAAAGGTGGCCTAACTGTACCAGATCTAAAACTATATTATAAAACAGCAATCATCAAAACCATTTGGGGAGCACAGCTAGGTGGTGCAGTGGATAGAGCACCAGTCTTGAAGTCAGGAGGACCTGAGTTCAAATCTGGTCTCAGACACTTAACACTTCTTAGGTGTGTGACCCTGGGCAAGTCACTTAATCCCAATTGCCTCAGCAAAAACAAACAAACAAACAAAAAAAACATTTGGTACTGGCTAATAAATAGAGAAGTTGATCAGTTGAATAGGTTAGTTTCACAGGACATAAATAGTCAATAACTATAGCATTTGTTTGTTTAACAAACTCAAAGACCCCAGCTTTTGGAATAAGAACTCACTATTTGACAAAAACTGCTGGGAAAATTAGAAACTAATATGGCAGAAACTAACATTGATCCACACCATGTATCACCATGTAACACCATGTATCAAGATAAGGTTGAAATGGGTTCATGATCTATACATAAACAGATTAGAAGAACATAGGATAGTTTACCTCTCAGCCTGTGGAAGAGGAAGGAATTTGTGACCAAAGAATAACTAGAGATCATTATTGATCACAAAATAGATAATTTTGATTATATTAAGTTAAAAGGTTTTTGTACAAACTAAATGAATGCAGTCAAGATTAGAAGGGAAGCAATAAACTGGTAAAACATTTTTATATTCAAAGGACCTGATAAAGGCCTCATTTCTAAAATATATATAGAGAATTGACTCTAATCTATAAGAAATCAAGCCATTCTTCAATTGATAAATGGTCAAAGACATTATCAACAGACAATTTTCAGATGAAGAAATTGAAATTATTTCTAGTCATATGGAAAAGTGCTCCAAATCACTATTGATCAGAGAAATGCAAATTAAGATATCTCTGACATACCACTATATACATGGCTAAGCTGATAGGAAAAGATAATGATGAATGTTGGGGGGAATATAGGAAAACTGGGACACTGATACATTGTTGGTGGATCTTTGAAGAAATCTAACATTCTGTAGAACAAGTTGGGAACTATGCTCAGAAAGTTATCAAACTGTACATACCCTTTGACTCAGCAGTTTTTCTACTGGCTTATATACCAAAGAGATCTTTAAGGAGGGAAAGGGACCCACATGTGCAAAAATGTTTGTAGTAGTCCTCTTTGTAGTGGCAAAAAAATGGAAATTGAGTGGATGCCCATCAGTTGAAGAATGGCTGAATAAATTATGGTATAGAATGTTATGGAAAATTATTGTTCTGTAAGCAATGACCATCAGGATGATTTCATGAGAGACTTACACAAACTGATGCTAAGTAAAGGAAGCAGAACTAGGGGATCATTATACACGGCAAAAACAATACTATATGAGGATCAATTCTGATGGAAGTGGCTCTCTTCAACAATGACAGGATTCAAACCAGTTCCAGTTGTTCAGTGATGAACAGTGATGAAGAGAGAGGGCAGTAGGAACTGAGTGTGAACCACAACATAGCATTTTCACTTTCTATTATTGTTTCCTTGCATTTTGTTTTCTTTCTCAGGTTCTTTTTTTCCTCCTTTTTTTTTTTTTTTTTTGAGGCTGGGGTTAAGTGACTTGCCCAGGGTCACACAGCTAGGAAGTGTTGAGTGTCTGAGATCAAATTTGAACTCGGGTCCTCCTGAATTCAAGGCTGGTGCTCTCTCGACTGCACCACCTAGCTGCCCCCTGTTTTTTTTCTTCTTGATCTGATTTTTCTTGTGCAGTTAGATAACTGTATAAATATGTATACATATATTGGATTTAACATATATTTTCATATATTTAACATGTATTGGACTATCTGCCACCTAGGGGAGGAGGTGGAGGGAAGGAAAGGAAAATTTGGAACAAAAGGTTTTGCAAGAGTCAATGTTGAAAAATTACCCATGCATATGTTTTGTAAATAAAAAGCTTTAATAAAGAAAAGAAAAGGGTGCTGTCTAGCCCCTACATTTTTCAGTGATTTTAGTATCAGTTGTAAACAGTGCTTGTCTCTCTCTCCTTAGTTTCTGTGAAGACCTTGTTACTGAAGGGCAAAGCTCCAGTGGATCCAGAGTGTACAGTTAAGGTGGGAAAGGTGAGAACTTCTTGACCTAAACCTTAATCAAACTTTTGTCACCATTTAGAAAATAATGTCTTACCTTTAGTAGATGTTGCTACTACAGTAGAATTTAGTGTTAATGAATCATCTCTTTTGAGGCTGGAGAACTATGGAGCAGTATCAGCCTTATTTCCCTTTGTCAGCAGATTGTATATACTGTCCTTAAAAAGCATTTGATTGTATGAAAGCATTTATTGAGTATGGGGCAGAAGCACTAAGAAGGATTGGGCCATAATTTTATCCTGCTGGAAATAGGGCAAAGAAGTAGGTGTTTTAATTGTGATGGGAAATGTTTGGAGGAGTCTGCTGTTCTTGCATCTGGGATCTGCAAGTGAAGATGAGCACTTTGATCAGGACTAGGTCTGACACATTAAAGTTTTGCTCTTTCAGAACAAGTCCAAGTAGAGAGGAATAAAGTCCTGAGGGCTTGCTCAGGGCCCACTGTATCCTCATGTCAAAGAGAGTAGAGTATACTGGAGAGAAACTAGGATTTGGGGTTCCAAGAAATCTGGGTTCCAATGTTGCCTTTAACATTGACCAGCTGTGCATGACTGTGAACAGTTGTTTAGCCTCTTTGAACCACATTCTCTTCTATTAAAGAAGAAGAGTGATAAAGCTTAAGGATCCCCCTTCCAAGTAGTGTTATGAATATGACATTGATTATATAGAGTACTGTACAAACAACAATTCTTTTTAGTAAATCTCAACTCTTCTTGTCATTTTCTAGGCTCACGTATACTGTGAAGGGGATGATGTATATGATGTTATGCTAAACCAGGTAAGAAGGAAAGACCTGTTTGAAAAATAACTATTTTGTTAATTATTAGGGTCCTAGTGTTCACAAGGTCCTAATTCAGGATGCCTTATATTAGGTACTAGCTGGCTGGCAATACTGGTAACACAATACTAGGTGTGTTACTATTAGAATCAACTCTTTCCCAAGACCTAAGTTGAAGCTATCTGTCAGCAGATTAATATAAGATATACTTTCCTTAAGGAGCAAAACAAATCACTTTATTTTTTTGAAGTTAATTTGTAGTTCTTATTTAGGAGTGGTTATGGGGAGTGGAAAAAAAGAAATTTTCTATTTAATTGTTCCCACCAATTACAATAGCTTTACCAATTACTAACTGTTCTGCTATCTTATACCCACTCTTACTTTGTGCTCTAGGAAACTCTTTGTACTTTTATCTTCAGAATGAGAGCTTTGGATTAAGCAAACTAGAAGGTCCATTCTAACTCTTAATTTTTTTTTAAAACTATATTTAGGAGACTGGAAAGTGAAAGGGAGAAAGGTCTATGTACATTAACCAAAGAAAGTATGCACTAGACCAGTTAGTGCAGGGAACAGAATTCTAGTGTAAAGGCCAAATAACTACTTTGTTTTATTCCCTTCATTCTACTGAATCCACAGCTGTACTTTGCCCTCTTGCTACTATTTACTGGTCACATTCTTCTCAGAATGGTCTACATGGCCCCCACTCCATACCCCAACTTGAAGGGATAGAGGTTCTTGCTCTTTGTCCTTTTCTGCCATTGTCCTGCTCTTAGCCCTCTCTCAGATTGCTACAAACCATGGTTGTGGTCAGTACCAGCAAAAGAGCCAGCATCTAGAACCAAGAACTAAGGTTGTCCTGCACCTCTAGTTATGAGAGAGATTGTTTCTTTGTGATAAATACATTGTAAAATTATTTATTGTTTTCCTTGGAGAAATCACAGGAGAATAGAAGGGACTAAGAATGAAGAGAATGGCTCAGAAATGTGGGAGAAGGAGCAAAGAGACAAAATAGAAGAAGCGAGGACAGATTACTTAGAGCTAAATTCAGAACTTCAGAATGTTCACTGGTTTTTACTCATCTTTAGGATTGCAGAATGTTTTCTAAAAGTTATAAGGAAATGGCAGTTTCTTTTGATTCTCATTCTTCTTCCTCAGCTTTTTCCTAAAATGAAGATCTCTCTCCCACACTACTTATTTCCCCTGGGAAAAATTGGTGTTTATATCCAAAGAATATTTTATTTACGTGAATTGTTATTCATATATTTATGTGAATTTTCTATAAACCTAGTTTTTGTTTGTGTGTGTCACTTCTTATTTCAATGGTTGTAGACCAATCTCCAGTTCAACAATAACAAGTATTATATCATCCAGCTGCTGGAAGATGACAGACAGAGAAACTTCAGTGTCTGGATGAGATGGGGCCGAGGTAATGGCTATAGTAGGGGATTTGAGAGCAGGGAATTCAACATTTGAAAAGTTAGAAGGACAGTTTGCCAATAACTGAAGGATTTCTGGGCTAGAATTGATCATAGGGGAATCCTGAAGGGTAGGAGTGGTATAAAAAACAATCTGGGTTTCTTGTAGAAAGAAATATAGTTCCTGCTCCTAAAGTGGAAGTGCAAAGAAAGGCAGTACTCCATCCTGTAGCATCCAAGAGGACTCTATCAAAATTAAGAGCAATTTGGCATTTAGATTTGAGTCTTTATTCTCTTTTATTGACAAGATATATATGTTATTTCTATTAATAAAATCAAGACATCCATAAACTCTACCTGACTCCTTAAGTTCTGTGAATAGCAGTCATAAAGAATGATGTTTTTCTCTGTCTTAAGTAACTGTATAGTGTTAGAGCTTCTCTGAAGGACTGATATTCTTATTTGCAGTTGGGAAAGTTGGACAGCACAATTTGGTGACCTGTTCTGGAGACCTCAACAAAGCCAAGGAAGTATTTCAGAAGAAGTGAGTGGCCTAGCAAGTGGGCAGGAATGTATCCTCCAAAGCATCTTTTCTTTTAACTAAGATATCTTATTAGTCAAGTAGAAATTATCATCTTTGCCTCTCTGAAGCTTATTAAAGAGGCCATAAAACTCAAGAATGTGGCACGGGGATGGATTATTTGGGAAGGCAAAGGGAAAAGGAAACTTCCAGTATCTGGAGAATATCTAATTAGACATTAGAGTATAGTTGCCTTCCTCTCTCCTCTATCCCACCAAAATATATATCCCAAGACTTTTAGAAATATCTATCAGGACAGAAAAATGGGAGCATTTTTAGTGATTTCAGTGATTCATGTACATATACTTTGAAAATCCCTAGGACTCTATTCTTCCCTCTAAGTTTTCTCTCTTTCCTGGCCTTTTCCATCCCTCCAGAATCCTTGAGGTTTTATGGAAAAGTGATGTAAGAGAACATTCGATACAGTAAGTGGGGCTTTATAAGAAGGCAAAGTTGTTCTGCCAGGACTGCTGAAGATGTTCCTGTAGCATTTTCCAAAGGATTTTTCCTCTTCTTCTTTGAAACTGCAGATTTTTTGACAAAACAAAGAATAGTTGGGAAGATCGTGGCAGCTTTGAGAAAGTCCCTGGGAAATATGATATGCTGCAGATGGACTATACAACCAATACTCAGGTATGCCCTAACCTTATCCCCAGGGAAAAGCTATTCCATCTCACTGTCAGGATTAAGAGCTGGCAAAATAGTCATGCTATAGTCAGCACATCATAGACAGCTAACATTTCCCCTGACAACTAGGACTTTTCAATTTTTGTGACTAATAAATCTGATTAGTTGGGGGTATAAGAATGAGAGAGTAGATAGGAGAAGGGAGTAGGTCTCTCTTTATAGTCTTGAAGGTTATGGGAAAATTTCATTTATTGCTTTACAATACATTAGTAGAAGAATAATGCATAGAACCAGAAAGGTAGTAGACCAACTACATTATGCATTGGTAAGATTCCATCTGAAGTATTATGTTCAGCCCTGGCTACCATTTTTTAAGCAGAGGAACACTGACAAATGGAAATTTGACCAGAGAATTACAGTCAGGGTAGAAAAGGCTCTGAAGAATAGCCAAAGGAATTGGAGAAATTTAGCTTATAGAAGAGGACTTGGACTTTGATAGTTATCTTCAAGTATTTGCAAAAGCTGTTATTTGAAGAGGAATTAGATTTATTCTGTGTCATTTTAGAATGAAGATGTAGGAATAACACCAAGCTACAAAGGCAGATTTGGCTCAATGTGAACAAGTTTTTGAGAAGTAGGTAGTGGATAGAGAGCTAGCCTTAGAGTCTGGCTTGAAATCTAGCCTCATCTCTTTGTAGTCATTTAACCTCTCACTGCCCCAGAGATTCTTTAGTACTTCATTACAAAGGACTTCTCCATCTATATTGGTTGAGGAAATTCCTCTTGGAGGATTCCTTATGTCAATAAAATCACAAGTCTAGACCAAAAAAAAAAAAACCAAATCTCTGTAATAATAAAATATTTTAACATGTATAACATATATTAAATTGCTTGCCATCTAGGAAAGGGAGGAGGGGGAAACACAAGGCTTTGCAAAGGTCAATGTTAAAAAATTATCGGTGCATATGTTTTGAAAATAAAAAGCTTTAAAAATAAAATAAAAATGATGAATTTGCACCACAGGATTCAGAGATGGTTTTGTTGGGTGATTTATGTGTAGGATAGAACTAGATTACCTCTAATCCTTTCCAAATAGATTCTATAATCTGTCTCAGGGTGAAGAAGAATCAAAGGAAGGGACACTTGATCCTATTTCACCTCCCAAAGTAGAGTCTCAGCTGGAACTTCCAGTCCAAGAGTTGATAGAGTTGATTTGCAACATTCAGACTATGGAAGAAATGATGGTGGAGATGAAGTATGATATCAAAAAAGCCCCATTGGGTATGAGCCCTGTATTAAACTCTTCTCTTTCTTCAATCCCCAAAGTGGGATATTCTTTTTCTTCCATGAATCTAGGTTGATCTTCCCTGGTTGGTAGTAGTACTGAATTGGAGGTAGCATAAGGAAGGGGAGTCTGGAGTTTCTTTTAAATGGTCTAGAGGGAAAGGTCAGAAAGTCATTTAGGAAATCTGGTCTTCAAATGGATTTACAGGGAAGCTGACAGTGGCACAAATCAAGGCAGGTTACCAGTCGCTTAAGAAGATAGAAGATTGTATCCGGTCTGGTCACAGTGGGCGGACCTTGCTGGAAGCATGTAATGAGTTCTATACCAGGATCCCACATGACTTTGGGTAAGATTGCCTCTAGGACCCCACCATCACAATGTTCCTTATGTCTTCTCCATCCCTACCAAGAAACTTACTAGCAGAAGAGAGTAACTTTATTGACATTCTCTCAGCCCTTGAGAAACTAAAGTCTTTCTTAGATCCACAGTTAGAATTGAACAACTCAAGAAGCTGGAAATCCATTAGGAATCCAAACCATGAAATGGTTTAGGAATCAAGCCTTTGTCAGATTATATTCCTAATCTTCACTTAAATTAGAATGTTTATCTTTAGAAAGAATTGGACCTAGCTTTTAAGTATGAGGGGAACACCTCTTTCTTTAACTGCAGGCAGATTTATTCCTTCTTATTTTCCATAACTCTAAAAGAAGGGCAGCCCTTCTTCCAGAATTTATTATCAGGAGAGGAATCAAGTATTCATAAGCATCCCGTATGGAAGGGAATTATATAATCCTTCTTTGTGACCCAAGCCTTAGTTAGAAATTTTTTTCTTTCTGTTTCTTCTTGTCCTATTATTTCTTTATATACTTGGAAATGCTATTCTCAGTTTGGTCTTCTCTAAGTAAATTGGTTCCTTAGTCTACTTTTTGCTGGAATTTATTTTAGTTCTTTCAGTTTTTCTTCTCGTGAACCACTAACACTTGTGCTCACTAACAATTTTGCTTGTATCTCTGGCCCTAGGCTTCGTACTCCACCACTAATCCGAACTGAGCAAGAATTGAAAGATAAAATACAGCTTTTAGAGGTAAGACATGTAGGTTGATGGATGTCCTACTTTCTTTAGTTCCATAAATCCCAAGATCTCTCTTTCTCACCACTTTATATCTTGTGCCTTTAGGCATTGGGAGACATTGAAATTGCTATCAAGCTGGTGAAGACAGAGCTGAAGACCCCAGAGCACCCACTGGACCAGCATTATAGAAACTTGCATTGTATTCTTCGTCCTCTGGACCATTCCTGTCATGAATTCAAAGTGATAAAAATGATTTCTTCTCTTTCCCCAATTGAAAGTTGTTTTCTTTTTCCTGTTATCATTTCTGATATTATTCTCTAAAGTCTATAAAGAAAAAGAATTCATATTTTTACAACTGTAAGAGTTTTTGCTAAGTGGGGTCTCTTTAATGGCTTGTGAAATCTGGGCAACTAAGATAGAAAGATCCTTCTACATGCATGCCTCAAGGTACCCCCCCTAGGTCAGTGATCCCCAGTCCAAAAGCGCTAATTTCTTCCATCCCTTCATCCAGGTGATCTCGAAGTATCTACATTCTACCCATGCTCCTACTCATAATGACTACACTATGACCTTGCTTGAGGTCTTTGAAGTGGAGAAAGAGGGTGAGAATGAAGCCTTCAGAAAGGATCTTCCCAACAGGTCTGAGTTTGTTTCTGGCCTTGCTTGGTATAAAACCTGTTGATTTCTCTTCAGCTATTTCCCTAAAGAACTGAGTATGTTTGTAGGATTTGCAGAGGAGGAGGAAAGGAAATTGGAGACTGGGTCCTCTCCATAGCCTCGCTGGAAGGGAAGTAACAAAAGCTATATAGGTTGATACTTTTGGCTCTCCCCTAGGATGCTGCTGTGGCACGGTTCCCGATTGGGCAACTGGATGGGCATCCTGAGCCATGGGCTCCGAATTGCTCCTCCTGAAGCTCCCGTCACAGGCTACATGGTGAGTACAGTTGAAATTCAAGTTGAACAAGACATGGTCATGACCTTTCTTTGATGTCTTTAAAGTGAAACTCTTGCTGTTCTGGTGATAATTCCTAACACATGAAGTTTGGCCTTAGCTGCCTTCAGTAGTCATGAATATTATGACTGCTATCTGGGGCTGATGTAAATTGAGGTGCCTTTTATCTTCCCATAGATTCCCAATCAGACTTCAGCTGTTTGGGGTGCTTAGGTATTCTGAACTCTTTTGACAGCTAGAGCTTATCTTACAAGGCTTTAACTTCTTTTTTTTTTTTTTTCAAGTTTTTTTTTTATTAATTTTATAATTATAAAATTTTTTGACAGTATATATGCATGAGTAATTTTTTTATAACATTATCCCTTGTATTCATTTTTCCAGATTTTCCCTTTCCTCCCTCTATTCCCTCCCCTAGATTGTGTTACAGTATAACCTAGATATATGTGTGTAAATCCAATTTTTTTGTTGCAAGTTAAGTATTGGATTCCGAAGGTATAAGTAACCTGGGTAGATAGACAGTAGTGCTAATATTTTACATTCAATTCCCAGTGTTCCTTCTCTGGGTGTAGTTGTTTCTGTCCATCATTGATCCATCAGCTGGAAATGAGTTGGATCTTCTTTATGTTGAAGATATCCACTTCCATCAGAATACATCTTCATACAGTATTGTTGTTGAAGTGTACAGCGATCTTCTGGTTCTACTCATTTCACTCAGCATCAGTTCATGCAAGTTTCTCCAAGCCTCTCTGTATTCCTCCTGTTGGTCATTTCTTACAGAGCAATAATATTCCATAACCTTCATATACCATAATTTACCCAACCATTCTCCAATTGATGGACATCCATTCATCTTCCAGTTTCTGGCCACTATGAAAAGAGCTGCCACAAACATTTTGGCACATACAGGTCCCTTTCCCCTCTTTAGTATTTCTTTGGGATATAAGCCCAGTAGTAAAGGCTTTAACTTCTAAGAGCTTTTAATGAAGGTTTCTAATTCCTAAAATAAAATAGAAAACCTGTTCCTTTTTTTCTCCTAGTTTTTAGCAAAAAAGCTCCACTACCTTATGATGTCTACTCAACTAAAGTTGTGGGAAAACAGTGAAATCCTAACCCCAGGGAATGAATTGATGTTTTGCTCAAGATATTTAAAATTTCTTTTTTTTTTTTTTTTTTTTTTTAATTTTTTTATTATATATATATATATATTTTTTTATAATATTATCCCCTGTATTCATTTTTCCAAATTACCCCCCCTCCCTCTATTCCCTCCCCCCATGACAGGCAATCCCATACATTTTACATGTGTTACAATATAGGCTAGGTACAATACATGTGTGTGAATATCATTTTCTTGTTGCAAGGATATTTAAAATTTCAAACATGTGTTCTGTTCAGCTATACTTTTTCTTCAGTGGGTTCAGTTGCTGACAGTCGTTTGTCATTTGCAGTTTGGAAAAGGAATATACTTTGCTGATATGTCCTCCAAGAGTGCCAATTACTGCTTTCCCTCACGCCTAAAGGACATAGGGCTGCTGCTGCTCTCAGAGGTGAGGAAAGGGCTCAGCTAATAGGACACACTTCCTATCAGTATTAGCACTCCCTTTCTGGGCGGAAGGAGAGAATGAAAATAAAAATCCTTTACTAGGCTCTCATTTTCTGCTACACTGTTGCATCTAGCCAGAATGAGATACAGAATGACAAAAATGCCAATAGTCTGACTTCTAGGGACAAGCATGGTGGCTTACTACTGGGAGTCTAAAGATCTGGGTTCAAGTTTTAGACTTGCAAATTATCAACGTTGTGATCCCAAACTGCTTACCTCCACCTTGTAAGTCTTAAGAGAATTGTAAATTATAAATTTAAATTGTAAATGAGAAACTTGGTGATGGATTTTTTTTTTCCTCCCCTGAGGCTGGGGTTAAGTGACTTGCCCAGGATCACACAGCTAGGAAGCGGTTAGTGTCTAAGACCAGATTTGAACTCGGGTCTTCCTGAATTCAAGGCTGATGCTCTATCCAATGCACCACCTAGCTGCCCCTTTGGTGATGGATTTTTAAAAAGTCCTTCCCAGTTGTTATCATCATTAACTCTCAGGGGAAGCATGGCATGTGGATTTCAAGGGCATTCTCTTTTGCAGGTAGCTCTGGGTGACTGTAATGAGCTGCTGGAGGCCAATCCTGAAGCAGCAGGATTGCTACAGGGCAAACACAGTACCAAGGGAATGGGCAAGATGGCTCCCAGTCCCTCCCATTTTGTTACTCTGTAAGTGTTTGCAATTCTCTTTATCAGTTCCATTCTTTTTATTCCTTGGCCAGACAGGTTTTTAACAAAGCTTTTCTATCTTCTTCCTTTGGCAGGAATGGAACCACAGTGCCCCTAGGACCAGCAAGTAACACAGGAATTCTGAACCCACAAGGCTATACCCTCAATTACAATGAATTTATTGTCTATGACCCTAGGCAGGTTCGTATGCGATACCTGCTAAAAATTCAATTCAACTTCACCCAGCTCTGGTGACAGAAGAGATTCTTTATTTTCTGTCCCTTCCATGTTAGCTCACCCATGACAGATCAGATAATATGAAATGTGTGCTTTTGCTGATACTTTTATATAATAAATATATTGAAAAGTTGGCATTATAGCATCTTCAGACTTTGTCTTCAGGCAAATGATTGTCTCTGTCCAACCATCTTACTCCCATGACAAAAAGTACATGTGGCCCTGGGCATCTCCCACAGCTATCTGCAGTGTGGAAATAGGTCCAGGTCTTGGCTCCATACAGCTTACTGCTCCCTCACAACGGAAGAGACCCCGCTGTAACATACAAGGACACAGTCTCATCTTTAAGCCTTTTACTATAGCATCTAGCCAAAATACTAGATTTTCCCCCCACCCCCCATCCCCCCCCCCCCCCCCCCCCCCCCCCCCCCCCCGGTGCCATCCTAGTCTGTGTTCCCATATCTGTCTACCACCATGCTCACCAGCTGTAGGTTGGATTTCTCCCAGAGCTTCACATCTCGGTCCTCGGAGGCCGTCAGCAGTAGTTCGGGGAGCACATGGAGTGCTGTGACAGAACCTGAATGGATCTAAAGAGAGACAGGCGTGCTATGCTCCCCCATAGTCCTACCTACTACCCAACTCTTGCTTTCTGCCTTCTCACCTTCTTGGAGTACCGGGTCTCCAACTTCCGGAACTCAAATTCCTTTTCTGTGTATTGCCATATGTTGTTGGTGTCCCAATCTCCCTCGGGGGTACGTTCTGCCATGTTCCAAAGGATGCCTTCTGAGCTGGCACACAGAAAAGCAGAACCTGCCATTCCCAGGGCAGAGTTAGAACCAGAACAAGCTCGCAGACTTGCTTCTTTTCCCCCTTTAGGCCTCTCTATTTATTCTCTTGGATCCTTTGCCAGCTTACCAGAGTCAGGCTTGGCTTGGGTTATCCACAGTGGGGTTCCTCTGGGATTTTCCAGCTGGAGATTAAAATTCTCTCTGTGCTCCAGTATATTTGACTCTTTCTGTTGCTGTTGAGGGACAGATGGAACAGGCATATATACACATATGTATTATTGTCTTAACTCGCCACATTCAGTCCTGATTCAGTAATAGTTTATCTGCAAGATTCACTGAACTATAGCCATATTTTATTTTCTGTCTCTTCCACGTTAGCTCACCCATGACAGATCAGATAACATGAAATGTGTGATTTCGCTGATTCTTTTATATAATAAATATATTGAAAAGTTGGCATTATGGCATCTTCAGACTTTGTCTTCAGGCAAACGATTGTCTCTGTCCAACTATCTTACTCCCATAACAAAAAGTACACATGGCCTTGGGCATCTCCCACAGCCAGCTGCAGTGGCTATTCCAAAGAAACCAAATATGAAGTATAAGACATACTTGTCCCTAAAGACCTCTATATAATTAGGCAATGAACATGAATGCAAAAAGATAAATGAAACATGTATGTATGATTGGCATACAAGCTAGGCATCACACTAGGTGCTAGGGATACAAATACAGAATTGGATTGTTTGTACTCTCAAGGAACATATATGTAAGAGAAGCATTTAACCATCCACATTAAGACTTACATAGACAGAGAGTGAAACATCATCCAGAGTATCCAAGACAAACACACCATATTCCTTGTGGGTAGAAAGCAGTGTGTGTGTATTGAAAGGGAATTCGTGCCTAAAGTAAAAGAAACAGACTGAACTTGGAACCTTTTCCATGACTCAATGGATCTATACTCATAAACAGGATCAGCTCTAAAGAGGGGAGGCTATTAGATAAAATATTTAGTCTAGATAGAATCTTCATACCTTGAAAGTCCTTTCTGTTCAGGTTTTAACTTAGGAAGAAGGAAGTAGCTAAGATCTTACCAGGACTTTAAATTAGGAGAATCTAGATTCAGAAGCAGCATCCCCAGAAGTGGCTTTGCTAAGATGAAAGAGTAGCTATCGGGGGCCAAGTCCATGGATAACAGCGTGCTCCTACCTGGCAGGTCCAGGGGAAGGTTACAGTCCAGACTGGGAAATGAATAGAGGGGAGAAAATTGTCCAAATCCTACTGTATTCCACTGCCTCCACCCCCACCCCCCAGGTTACACAGAACTAAAATGGAGGTGATGAAATCCTCTTCCAGGAATCAAAACTTTCCCAGGCATATTTTACCCAAATATCAAAAAGGAGCTGTGATCTGACCCAAGTTCCCATTTGCTCAGTGAGTAAAGCCCATTACCTTCATTTACTCCCATTTTACCTGAAAATTTGAGGCTTGAGATCCTCCTTTCCTATTTGCCACTTGCTGAGGTTTTTGTCATTGATCAGGGCAAAGAAGGTTTGTGGAGAGGACCAACAGAGGGCACTGATGCGGCCAGGGGCCTGTTATAGATCATGACGTGGGGTCAGTGTCCTGGACCCAGAACCAGCCCGTCCCACCACTACCCACACCTGCAGCCTCCCTTTCAAATACTGGCACAGCCTTCTCTAAGGCACACTGAGTGTCGTGCCCCAGATGGGGCCCCAGTAAAACCAAGGCCACTCTCACTCACTTGAGCTTTGGCTATAGCTTTGGCCTCCTGCCACAGGGTTAGTTCCCCAGCCTGGCTGCCCGACACTGCCAGGGAACCATCTGGAGCCCAGGCCACAGCAGTAATGGCCGCACGCCTCTCACCAGCACCTGTGTCGTCTGGAAAGAAGAGGCTCATCAGAGAAGCACACTCCTCCAACACAGGCAACACCTGCTAATCTCCAACAGTAAATGTAGTACCGTGAAAAGCCATCTCCCTTTTTTTAAACAATTAATACAAACATTTTTGGGGAAATAATATACTTTGTCAGGGGATTGGAAGGTGTTTTCTGGGGAGTTTTGTAGTGTCAGAATGTAACAATTTTACAATCATATAAATAATATACAGAAATGTATACATTAACAAAGTGGAGCTAGAGTTGGATTAAGAGGAACAGTCCAAGCTTTCTGCCTAGTTACAATGTCCCACTTGACTCTCCTGGCCCACACTTACCCACTTTCTCAGGCACACACCAGAGCCTCACTGAGCCATCTTTGGAGGCTGTCAGCAGAAGACCCAAGTTCTCTGAGGCTGCAGCTGAAATGACTGGACCACTGTGTCCCAGAAGGGTATGTGTCTGAAACACCTGTAGAGGAAGCAGAGATGCTAAGTCAATAATCCACAGAGCTGTGTCTAGGGAATCGCCTTCCCTCAACCCCCTGGCTTCTCACCAACAGTGGATGCCACAGCCGAGTAGCTCCATCTAGTCCAGCAGTTACTACCAAGAGCTCTGACCCAGGCTGTCCGGCTGAGGAGAGATGGAGGAGGTCAGACAGAGGGCCAAGAAAGGAACAAGGAAAGACATGAGGGAGGGAGTTTTGTCACCTGTACGAGGCTCCTTGATGGCCACACAGTGGCTGATGGGTCCAGAGTGGGCAGGAATACTTGTCAGCTCCACGCCGCGAAAGTCCCACACTTTTAGCACCCCATCCCGGTCCACAGATACCACATGATTCTCCTATTCCATTACCCCCCCCCCCCAATCAAAATCATGGTTATATTGAGGGCACATAACTGGGTTTTGCTACAGCTTGTCTCACCACCCACATATCCATTGTAAAAGGGAAAGAATTAGATACAAACTTAAGCTTAAGTCTGGAATAAGTAATCAAACCTAGCGGTAATGGGCTCACCACAACAATTTAGTAATAAGCTCAATTCTGATGTGTCATTCTTCCTTTCAAAAAGTGTACTTAACCTTCTAACCACCCTTGACTCCTACTTCCCTACCCCATCCAAAGCAGCTCACGGTCCATTGGATTGTGACCTCCTAGAAAGCAGAGAGTACCTTTTGCCTCTCCTGCTATCTCTAGATCTTAATTCATGCTCTGGCACATACTGGATGTTTAATAAATGTTTATTGATTGACTAATAATATCCTTGAAAGTCATACAGACAAAATGTTCAGGACACTTGATTGCCTCAATTAAATTTAGCATAAGACTACCCTCCAAATCTAGTCTTCCTGAAAAGTATAACTCATCCTTCCTCCTCATAATCACTTCCCCATCAAGAAGCCCACCACCCTATTCCTTACTCACCACAACAACCACAGTGCTCACTGCACTCTGATGACCTAGAAACTGGCCAAGTAGCTGGCCAGACACTGGGTCCCATAGCCGCACAGAACCATCATTGGAGGAGGAGAGCTGGAAAATAAAGGCCACAGATAAGGGACATTCATTCTTTCTGTTATTTAGCAATGGCTATACATAAGACATAAAGCTGCAGGTACAGGATGCCTTCACTCCCTGTCATAGTGGTATCCTATTGGATACTGATTTGGCAACAATCTAAGAGATGCCTGCCTGCCTGCCTGGTCCTCCATCTGTCTAAGTAAAGAGCTATCTAAAAAACTGGAAATGTGGCTGCCAATCAGTTGGGGAATGAACAAATCATAAAATATGAGTGTAATGTGTTAAGAGGCAGGTCAATTCTCTGAGAACCTCCACAGCTATGGATCATAGCATCTGAAGGAATTGCAGGGCAGCCTTTGCTGACACAGGTGTTGCAGACTGGGAATGAGATAAACTGGAGGGAAGAGGAAAGAGGAAAGAGGTCAGACAATGCAACGGGTTCTCAGTCTCCCATTATCATCCTCTCACAAGAGGAGATCCATTCTAGGTTGGATCTCCACCAGCCACTGTCAGGTGGCTCCCATGTATTCCAACAGCTTTCACATGTATTCCAACAGTAATGGAATATTGTGCCACAATAAACAATGAATACAAGGAATCTAGAGAAACAGGAAAATTAATGTGAACTGATAAAATAAAGCAAACAGAACCAGGAAAATGATATGCAAAAATCTCAAATAAGCTAAAACAACATTAAAATGAAATCAAATATTATAACATAATAACCATTCTTAGTCCTGAGTTAAAAAGAGATGGACATGCACCTCCCTTCTTTCCTTTGAGGAGGTAGTAATTCCTGATAACAAAATATTGTATATGTTGTCTGACACTACCTGACAATTTTCCCTAAGCATTTACTCTACCTAAGTTTTCTTTCAAAGATAATACCATCTCACAAAGATAACCTAGTCTCACAAACTACGTGTCCTAGACTTCATTCTCTCTCATCTCCCACAGCTTGTCTATTGCTAAGGCCGGGCAAGTTTACTTTCATAAATGCCTATTATATATATGCCTATATGCCCTCTTCTTGTCTTCTCTCTACATATACTCTCACTTTGTAACCTCTTCGGCTTCCCTAGATTTAATTACCATCTCTACACAGTTGATTCCCAGATCTATATAGAACACATTCTCTCTCCTGAGTTTCAGGTCCACATCATCACTTGGCCTATTTCAAACTGGATGCTCCTCAGACATCTCAAACTTAACATATCCAAAACAAAATCCATTACCTTTTCCCCAGAACCCAGAAGTCTTCTAAACTTCCCTATTAGTGTAGAGAGCATTACCATCTATCAAGTTTCCTAGGCTCTCAACCTCAATCTTTGCTCACCCTACACATCCAACCAGATACCAAATCTGGCCACCTCTATCTTCACAACATTTCTCACTCAGACTCCTTTCTCTCTATTCACATAACTATCATCCTAGTTCAGGATTCATTGTCTCTTATCTGGACTATTGAAGTAGCCTGCCATTCATCTATCAGCTTCAAGTCTCTCCTCCCACTCCAATTCAACCAGCCACCAAAGTGATTTTCCTAAAGTGTAGATCTGACTAGGTCACTCCCTTAAATCAACAAATTCTAGAGGCTTCTGATTGCTTCTAGAATCAAATATAAACTCCTCTTTTTAGCACTTAAAACTTTTCATAACCAGTTCTTCTACCTTTCAGTCATATATGTATGTGTGTGTGTGTGTGTATTTTTTTTTTCCATTTCCATTCTCATGTTTGTACTAACTGGCTGCCGTTTCAGACATATTCTCTCTTCCCATCTCTGCCCTCTTGGAATCCCTGTTCTTTCAGGACCTTCAGCTCACACACTATCTTCTGCATGTGGCCTTTCTTGGTCTCCCCATCCCTTCCTGCTCCCTACTCCAGATGTTAGTGCCTTCTCCTCCCTGCAAGGTTATGATTTATCTCTATGTGTGATCTCCCTATATCTGCATCTATATATTCAATCTCCCCATTAGAACATAAGCTTCTTGAGAGCAATGAATATTTAGCTTTTGTTTTAGCCACTGACTAAGCAGTGTCTATTACACAGTAGGTATTTAATAAATGCTTGATGGTCAGTTGGTTTTGTTTAACTTTGTAACAAGGAAAAACTCATGATTTGGAGTAGTACATTAGGAAATGACTAATGTAAAAATAACTGGTACCAATCAAAAAGAAAAGGAGATAGCTGCCTAGAGGCAAAGGTAGGAACAAATGGAGTCCTACCAGGGTGCTATGATTTGATTATCTTAAGCCTTGGGCTTGGACTCAGAAAGAATTGAGTTCACAGCTAGTCCCAGACAAATACTAGCCATGGGCTTGTCACTAAACATCTGTATTTCAGTTTTCTCAACCATAAAATGGGAATAATAATAACACCTATCCTTCCAGGTTATGTGAGAATCAAATAAGATAATATTTATTAAAAAAAAAAAACTTAGAATACCTGACACATATTCTTATTCTCGGCTATTCCCCCTTCACTTATTCAAAGAAGCTATGGGAGAATCTAAACTTGGAGGCAGGATTGCTGAGTTGCAACCCTAGATCAGCAGCCATGTCAGGCCCATTAATTGTAATGCCACTGTATACATGACATATGATAAGTCACTCTTTTTATGCATGCCTTTCTGTCAGGAGGTCCTTTCTTACAGAAAAGATTTTCCATTTACCAGCATGGCATCCATAGTCCAGGAACAACTCGTGACCCAGTCACGGTGACAAGCAGGAAGGAAATTTATCAAAATAGGAGCCTCGGGTGTCCTCAAATTCCAACACTGAAGACTCTGAGAAAAAAATATATTACACTTAAGGTCAAGCCAAGAACAAAGAGACAGATGTTTTAAGGGTAGAAAGGAGATTGGCAAAGGAGTGAGGCAGATATAATATGAAGGAAAAGCAAATCAATAGAACCAGATGTTCAGGACTGACAGCATCTGGACCAGATAGCATATTAGGGGTAAAATGGGGAAACAGATTAGATATAAAATTAAATGTAGATATAGATATAAAAATAGATGTAGACATAGATGTAGGTGTCAATATAAATATATAGATAGATATCAAATGAACTTCTCTATAGTTTTTAGGATCTGAGAGGAAATATGAGCATGAAAGCTTGGGATGTCATTCTATTCTACAAGTATCTAGTTCCATTTTGAAACAATCGTTCTTTCCATGTGTAAAATGTCCTTTAGTATCTCTCATTCTACAAGGATCAAATTTGCTATCTAGAAAAAAGACCTCTTTGTTTTTATTTTTCTTTTGGATTTGTATAAAAACTGAAGAAATTAGAGAAATTAAAATTTACCTTGGGAAAAATTCAGAATTTGTTTGTTTGGTGTTATGGAAACTGTTTAATGTTATGGAAATTCATGGCTAAGAGTTGAAGAATCCAATAGTATCATTTGGTTTCAAAGAACTAGTATGGCAGAGCAAGAATGAACAGCAGAAAGGCCAATGTGATATTCTATTATGGTTTACCTGATCCCTGCTGCCAGTGGCCAAGAGGCTCCCATCAGGGCTAAAGCTGCAGCAGGTGACAGGCCCTTTATGTCCACAGAGCTCTTCTATCATCTCTGGCTGGGTCAGGAAGGATAGTGACCATAATCTCACAGTAAAGTCCTCTGCAGTAAGCAATAAGAAGGATAAAAACTCTTTAGGAAAAGAGAGAGGGAAAGGATGTCCACAATAGCAGGCCCCACCCAAGGTAAGGACAGAGAAGGACAAATATGTTAAGTCTCCAGAGACTGAGAAAAAATCTAAAGGCATAGGGAACAGGGACAAGATCGGGTATGAATTCTCCCTACTTTATCTTTACAAATCCAACTCAAATACTCTCTCCTTCCCAAAGTTAACTAATCTTCCCATTTGCATAAGTCTATCTGATTTATAGGGATCAAGAACAGGTCTCCAAGACAGACTGGCCCTCAGATTTTTGACTATTTCAGATATCATACATCTGGTCCATTAAGATTTCCTCTGCTCGGGGTAGCTATCCTTATCTCAGATCAAGCAAAAGCAGAAGTAGATCTCGTTAAAAAAGATAAGGAAGGAAACTATATCCTGCTGAAAGGTAGCATAAATAATGAAGCCATATCAATACTAAACATATATGCACCAAGTGGTATAGCATCTAACTTTCTAAAGGAAAAGTTAAGAGAACTGCAAGAAGAAATAGACAGTAAAACTATAATAGTGGGAGATCTCAACCTTGCACTCTCAGATTTAGACAAATCAAACCACAAAACAAACAAGAAAGAAATTAAAAAAGTAAATAGAACATTAGAAAAACTAGGTATGATAGACCTTTGGAGAAAACTGAATGGCAATAGGAAGGAATATACTTTCTTCTCAGCAGTTCATGGATCCTATACAAAAATTGACCATATACTAGGACATAAAGATCTCAAAATTAAATGTAGGAAGGCAGAAATAATAAATGCCTTCTTCTCAGATCACAATGCAATAAAAGCTACATTCAGTAAAAAGTTAGGGGTAAATAGACCAAAAAGTAATTGGAAACTGAATAATCTCATCTTAAAGAATGACTGGGTGAAAGAGCAAATTATAAAAACAATTAACAATTTCACCCAAGATAATGATAATGATGAGACATCATATCAAAATCTTTGGGATGCAGCTAAAGCGGTAATAAGGGGAAATTTTATATCTTTAGAAGCTTATTTGAAGAAAATTGAGAAAGAGAAGATTAACGAATTGGGCTTACAACTTAAAAGGCTAGAAAAAGACCAAATTATAAACCCCCAACCAAAAATTAAACTCGAAATACAAAAATTAAAAGGAGAAATCAATAAAATTGAAAGTAAAAAAACTATTGAATTAATAAATAAAACCAAGAGTTGGTTTTATGAAAAAGCCAATAAAATAGATAAACCTTTGGTAAATTTGATCAAAAAAAAGAAAGAGGAAAATCAAATTGATAGTCTTACAAATGAAAAGGGGGATCTTTCCACCAATGAAGAGGAAATTAGAGAAATAATAAGGAGTTACTTTGCCCAACTTTATGCCAATAAATTTGATAACTTAAGTGAAATGGATGACTTCCTCCAAAAATATAGGCTCCCTAGATTAACAGAGGAGGAGATAAATTGCTTAAATAGTCCCATTTCAGAAAAAGAAATAGAACAAGCTATTAATCAACTCCCCAGGAAAAAATCCCCAGGGCCAGATGGATTCACATGTGAATTCTACCAAACATTTAAAGAACAATTAGCCCCAATGTTATATAAATTATTTGAAAAAATAGGGGATGAAGGAGTCCTACCAAATTCCTTTTATGACACAGACATGGTACTGATACCTAAACCTGGTAGATCGAAAACTGAGAAAGAAAATTATAGACCAATCTCCTTAATGAATATTGATGCTAAAATCTTAAATAAGATATTAGCAAAAAGACTTCAGAAAATCATCTCCAAGATAATACACTATGATCAAGTAGGATTTATTCCAGGAATGCAGGGCTGGTTTAATATTAGGAAAACTATTAATATAATTGACCATATTAATAATCAAATTAATAAGAACCATATGATCATCTCAATAGATGCAGAAAAAGCATTTGACAAAATCCAACATCCATTCCTACTAAAAACTCTTGAGAGTATAGGAATAAATGGATTATTCCTTAGAATAATCAGGAGTATATATTTAAGACCGTCAGTAAGCATAATATGCAATAGAAATAAACTGCAACCTTTCCCAGTAAGATCAGGAGTGAAACAAGGTTGCCCACTATCACCATTACTATTCAATATAGTACTAGAAACGCTAGCCTCGGCAATAAGAGCCGAGAAAGAGATTCAAGGAATTAGAGTAGGAAATGAAGAAATCAAATTGTCACTTTTTGCAGATGACATGATGGTATACTTAGAGAACCCCAAAGACTCTGCTAAAAAGCTACTAGAAATAATTCAAAATTTCAGCAAAGTGGCAGGATACAAAATAAATCCACATAAATCCTCGGCATTTTTATATATCACTAACAAAATGCAACAGCAAGAGATACAAAGAGAAATTCCATTCCAAACAAATGTTGAGAGTATAAAGTATTTGGGAATCCATCTACCAAAGAAAAGTCAGGAATTATATGAGAAAAATTACAAAACACTTGCCACAAAAATAAAGTCAGATTTAAATAATTGGAAAGACATTCAGTGCTCTTGGATAGGCCGAGCGAATATAATAAAGATGACAATACTCCCCAAACTAATCTATTTATTTAGTGCTATACCAATCAGACTCCCAAGAAACTATTTTAATGACCTAGAAAAAATAACAACAAAATTCATATGGAAGAATAAAAGGTCAAGAATTGCAAGGGAACTAATGAAAAAAAACTCAGAGGAAGGTGGTCTAAGTGTACCTGATCTAAAGCTATATTATATAGCAGCAGTCACCAAAACCATTTGGTATTGGCTAAGAAATAGACCGGTAGATCAGTGGAACAGATTAGATACAAAGGACAAAAAAGGGTACATCTATAGCAATCTAATCTTTGACAAACCCAAAGATTCCAACATTAGGGATAAAAATTCATTATTCGGAAAAAACTGTTGGGAAAACTGGAAATTAGTATGGCAGAAATTAGATATGGATCCACACTTAACACCATATACCAAGATAAGATCAAAATGGGTCCATGATTTAGGCATAAAGAGGGAGATAATAAATAGATTAGAGGAACAGAGGATAATCTACCTCTCAGACTTGTGGAGGAGGAAGGAATTTATGACCAGAGGAGAACTAGAGATCATTATTGATCACAAAATAGAAGATTTTGATTACATCAAACTAAAAAGTTTCTGTACAAATAATACTAATGCAAACAAGATTAGAAGGGAAGTAACAAATTGGGAAAATATTTTTAAAAACAAAGGTTCTGACAAAGGTCTCATTTCCAAAATATATAGAGAACTGACCATAATTTATAAGAAACCAAACCATTCTCCAGTTGATAAATGGTCAAAGGATATGAACAGACAATTCTCAGAGGAAGAAATTGAAACTATATCCACTCACATGAAAGAGTGTTCCAAATCACTACTGATCAGAGAAATGCAAATTAAGACCACTCTGAGATACCACTACACACCTGTCAGATTGGCTAAGATGACAGGAACAAATAATGACAAATGTTGGAGGGGATGTGGGGAAATTGGGACACTAATACATTGCTGGTGGAGTTGTGAAAGAATCCAGCCATTCTGGAGAGCAATCTGGAATTATGCCCAAAAAGTTATCAAACTGTGCATACCCTTTGACCCAGCAGCGCTACTACTGGGATTATATCCCAAAGAAATACTAAAGAGCGGAAAGAGACATATATGTGCCAAAATGTTTGTGGCAGCTCTTTTTGTTGTAGCTAGAAACTGGAAGATGAATGGATGTCCATCAGTTGGAGAATGGTTGGGTAAATTGTGGTATATGAAAGTTATGGAATATTATTGCTCAGTAAGAAATGACCAGCAGGAGGAATACAGAGAGGGTTGGAGAGACTTAAATCAACTGATGCTGAGTGAAATGAGCAGAACCAGAAGATCACTGTATACTTCAACAACGATACTGTATGAGGATGTATTCTGATGGAAGTGGAAATCTTCAACATAAAGAAGATCCAACTCACTTCCAGTTGATCAATGATGGACAGAGGTAGATACACCCAGAGAAGAAACACTGGGAGGGGAATGTAAATTGTTAGCACTAATATCTGTCTGCCCAGGTTGCATGTACCTTCGGATTCTAATGTTTATTGTGCAACAAGAAAATTATATTCACACACATGTATTGTACTTAGACTATATTGTAACACATGTAAAATGTATGGTATTGCCTGTCGTCGGGGGGAGGGAATAAGGGAGGGGAGGTAATTTGGAAAAATGAATACAAGGGATAATATTATAAAATATATATATATATATATATATATATATAATAAAAAAAAATTAAAAAAAAAAAAAAAAAAAAAAAAAGATTTCCTCTGCTCGGACCAGAAGATCATTATATACTTCAACAACAAAACTATATGACGATCAATTCTGATGGATGTGACCCTCTTCAACAATGAGATGAACCGAATCAGCTCCAATAGAGCAGTAATGAACTGAACCAGCTACACCCAGCGAAAGAACTCTGGGAGATGACTAAGAACCACTACATGGAATTCCCAATCCCTCTATTTTTGTCCGCCTGCATTTCCTTCATGGGCACTATTCCTTCATGTACACTATTTCAAAGTCCGATTCTTTTTGTACAGCAAAACAACTGTTTGGACATGTATACATATATTGTATTTAACTTATACTTTAATATATGTAACATGTATTGGCCAACCTGCCATCTGGGAGAAGGGGTGGGGGGAAGAAGGGGAAAAGTTGGAACAAAAGGTTTTGCAATTGTCAATGCTGAAAAATTACCCATGCAAATATCTTGTAAATAAAAAGCTATAATAAAAAATTTTTTAAAAAATTTCCTTTTTTCATTCCTTTGGCTTACCTGAGGTAGAGGCAAAGAGTTTCTGGGAGGTAGCTAAACCCAACACAGCTTTTTGGTGTGCAGGCAAAAGCCAGAGACAAGTGGGTGTTACATTTCCAAGCACCCAGCACTGAAGATTCCCATCTTCTCCACCACTCACCAGGACCCTGTCGCTCAACCAGGCCAGTGCAGACACTGCCACGTCTGACACTGGGCACTGATTCTCCTCCGTACCTAGACAAACAGAACACCTTAGAGTAGAGCCCAAGGCTTGACCCCTCCCCAGGCTCCTATGACAAATGTCTTGTGTCCTTTCCCCATTTATTTCTTGTTACACTAAATCTCAATACCTGAAGAGGTACTGTAGATTCTGATGCCATCTGTATGGTGACCAACAGCCACATAAGTCTGATCTGGACTGACTGCCACAGAGAGAGCAGGTGAAAGGGACAAGGAACCCAAAACTCCTTTGGGCCGGCCCAGGGATCCTGACCACACTTGTACCTAGAGCCCAACATAAATAGTGAAACCAACAGATTATTCAATATGTAAAGAAAGCTGCTTCCCACCCCCATAAATTAGAAATTCTTTCTTTCAGAGGCTTTCAACACAAAAGCTACAAAATAGTGGGAACCAACTTAGAACAAACCCTGCCTTTGCCTTTAGATTCCATTTATCCTGATTTCTCCAATGGAGAATCTGCCTGTCTCTCCAGGGATCTTTCCCACTCAGGGGTACATCTTCACAGAGAGTCCCTTCCTGAAATTACAGAGACTCTTTCCCAATAAAAAGAGACACAGGGACAGCTAGATAGTACAGTGGATAAAGCACCAGCCCTGAAGTCAGGAGTACCTGAGTTCAAATCTGACTCACTAACACTTCATAGTTGTGTGATCCTGGGCAAGTCACTTAACCCTAATTGCCTTATATAAAAAAAAGAGATATAAAGATCCTACTTTGTCTCCCCAATTCCCTGAAGACCCACAGAAAATTCAGCTGTTCTTCTTGGGAGCTTTCCATCTGGGCCATCCCTGAACTGACCTTGCCATCTTCCCCAGAAGTCAGCAGCTGGCGTCCAGATTGCAGGAAGAGAGCAGAAGAAACATATCCTTGGTGGGCAGGGAAAGCAGCCAATCGTGCTCCTTTTTGCCAAGCCCATAGTTCAACAATCCCATCCAGACGGCTGGCAGCCAAGACTGACCCAGGAGGGGCAAATGCCACAGCACAGACTGAGGACCCTGGGCCTCCCAGCTCCTGCAAGATTAGGAGGAAAGGAAAAAGGGTATCATGGGAACACTTTCCACTCTACCCCTATAGCATACCAAACCTTCAGATGAACTCTTCCCCAGCCATAATAGTCATTCCTTCTCCTCCCTATTTCCAAATGATTAATACTTTCTCACCATGGTTACTCTGAGGCTGTCCGGTTGTAGAACACTCAGGTACCCAGCCCAGTTTCCTGTGATGATCACCTGCCCCTCAGGGTGAAAGGCAACACAGTTCAGGGGCTTTTGGGACAAGTGCTGGGCAGCTAGCTTTCCATGAATTGTGTCCCACAGCTGCAGGCAGAAACAATAGCCATTAGGTACAATGAGCTAGGTCCTGAGGTCCCCAAAGTTATACACACTTTCCTGATCTGAGCTCTCAGAAAACCCAAAGGTCATTCCATCTAATCCTCTACCTCTCTGAAATCTGGTTTTCTTCCCATCAAGCCAGATGGCACCCAGCCAGATTTAACTCAGAAGAAGCATTTGTGACTCAGAAGTCACAGGATCAACTCTGCAGGGCTATTTCCTAGTTACTTTGTTATCCTTTTTGACAACAAGGTCTTTTTCTATTACCAACCCAAGATCTTTAACTTTACCTTCAGGTATCTATCCAGGGACACAGTGGCCAGTAGCCGGCGATCAGGGTTCAGGCAGCAGTCAGTGATTTCAAGCTGATGAGCTTTGGTTTGGAATACCCTGAGTCCATGAAACTCAAGTCAGGCCTGTGGATCTTCTCCCCTCTCTCATGAAGCTTTCTGGCTCTATTGCTTCTCTCTTCCCAATCTTTGGCCCCCTCCCACTACTAATCTTCAGGTGATTTGTAGCCTAGACTTTAGGGAAGGAAGGACTGAAAGTGAATGAGATTCTATCAGTAAGAATCAGGGCTGATTTCTGGGGAAATTGGAGGTCTTACCGCCAGCCACCCTGGAGATCCCAGAGCTCTAGCCGACCGTCCGAGGCTGCGAGGAACAGAGTGGTATTTGAGGGGCACAGACAAGAAGAAATTCCATCACAGCCACTCACTATGGACTTCTCCTCCTGTGGAATACCAAAGTTCTGCTTAATTTATACTTTCATTCCCATGTTCCTGACTTCCAATCCTAATCAAAAAAGCTATCTGAGACAGCACAGTACCTCTCTGTACCCTCCTGACCCAGAGCACCGAGCTCCTCTGTACTCAGATTACTGTCCTGACTAAGGGGTCCTCAGCCTAGTCCTAGATCACTCCTCTTTCCAAAGATTTGGGGTCTTTACTGAAGTCGCAGTGGTCACAACCCTGGAACCTACCTACCTACCTTGCCAGTCTTCTCTCCTATTTATGTGAGCCTTCCACTCCACCAGTCAGATCCACTCCCTATCCCTCAACAAGTCATTTCCAACCAATCAATTTCTATCATATTTGAACCTCGTATATAGTCCCCATTGATACTTATATAATAGGCACTTAATAAGCATCTATTTGAAATAATCTGAATCCTCTGAGGAACAGCTTAGCTAAGTTTGGAGCAGCTTTTCTCCAGAAAGCTGGCCACAGAACAACGTAATGATGGGCCATGGCAACTCAGGAAGACTATTTACGGGGTTTTATTGGATGTGGGGGAGAGAGAGAGAGAGAGAGAGAGAGAGAGAGAGAGAGAGAGAGAGAGAGAAAGAGAGAGAGACAGACAGACAGACAGACACAGGGAGGGAGGGAGAGAGAGAGAGACAGGGAGGGAGGGAGGGAGGGAGAGAGAGAGAGAAGAAAGGAAGAGAAAAAAAGAGAGAAAGAAAGAAACAAAGAGAGAGAGAAAGAAAGAAACAAAGAGAAAGAAAGAAACAAAGAGAGAGAAAGAGAGAGAGAGAGAGAGAGAGAGAGAGAGAGAGAAAGAAAGAAAGAAAGAAAGAAAGAAAGAAAGAAAGAAAGAAAGAAAGAAAGAAAGAAAGAAAGAAAGAAAGAAAGAAAGAAAGAAAGAAAGAAAGAAAGAAAGAAAGAAAGAAAGAAAGAAAGAAAGAAAGAAAGAAAGAAAGAAAGAAAGAAAGAAAGAAAGAAAGAAAGAAAGAAAGAAAGAAAGAAAGAAAGAAAGAAAGAAAGAAAGAAAGAAAGAAAGAAAGAAAGAAAGAAAGAAAGAAAGAAAGAAAGAAAGGAAGGAAGGAAGGAAGGAAGGAAGGAAGGAAGGAAGGAAGGAAGGAAGGAAGGAAGGAAGGAAGGAAGGAAGGAAGGAAGGAAGGAAAGAAAGAAAGAAAGAAAGAAAGAAAGAAAGAAAGAAAGAAAGAAAGAAAGAAAGAAAGAGAGAGAGACAGAAAGAAAGAAAGAGAGAAAGAAAGATTAAGGGATGGAGGAAGGGAAGGAAGAAAGGAGAGACAGAGAAAGAGACAGAGACAAAGAAAGACAGAGATAAAGAGAGACAGAAGAAGAGAAAGAGAGAGGCAAAGTATTGGAAAAGTGGAGACTTCATTAGGAAGTGACAGTAATCTAAAAAAAAAAAGAAAGCACACAGTGCTGAAATTAAACATCTTTGCTGAATCGTCACATCCAGTGCTAGTCATCATCTTTTTTTATGGTCCTACACTATCCTTTATAAAGTCTTGGAATTCAGGGACCATATCTTACTTTCCTTTGAATCTCTCCACAGCTTTTAATAGTTTTTAACACTTATTTGTTACTTGTTCAGTTACTTTCACTGATTGATGAATTATTCTAAGAAATCTTTGTCCCCTGGCCCTCAGGATTCTAGGGATGAATCTGTTGAAAAGGCAAGAGTGACATCATTTCAAGATGAATTTGATTGTCACTTGGTCTGTAAGTCATCCTAAAGGAGTCTTGCTGTTTCTTCAACTTCTTTACTCTTTCTTTCCATGGCTTTCCTACCTGCCAGGTACATGTGTCTATCAGGTGAACAATCCCACTGGCAGTAGCCACAATTGCCCGTTGTCCATTGGGGGAAAGATTCACAGCTGTAGGAGTCGAGGGAGGTACCAAAGACAGGCTGGACCTACAAAGAAATTGTGAGAGAGGGAGAAAAGTTGGGGGGGATGGAAAAAGAGAGAAATGGGAGGAAAGAAGTGAGAGAAGAGGGAGAAGTAGGAGAGAATAAAGAAGAGAAAGAGATGGGGAGGAGCAAAAAGCAGTTAAGAAGGAAAAAAGGAGAGGGAAATAGGGAGCAGGGAGAGAATGAACAAAATGTTCCAATATGTACCAATATGTAGATATATAACTATCACATCTCCTCAATGGGATTTGTTTTCTCTTATCTATTATATAAATTGTCTATTTATATAATATATTATATATGTGTACATATTACATAAATTATTTATTATATTAATATCTATTATGTGAGTATATAAATTATATGAGTACTTTTGTCACTCCAGAGTACCCCTTCTTCCCATCTCTAATGTATACTTCATTATTCCTATTTTTCCCTTTCCCTCTACTCCCAACTTTTAATACTCCTCTCACTCTCCCTTTCCCATCCCCCTCAGATTCAATGGATGAGACCGAGGCGTAAGCCTTCCCTCCTTTCCCAGTACCATTGCCCATTTCCATGAATCATCATTTGAATTCCAGCATCTCTGGCTAAGTTATTCCCTTTTTAAATATTAACTACCATTTTCTCTCTGTATATCTTACCCACTCACCCACCTAATCCCACAATCTTAAAAAGCTCTGTTCTTTAACTCAGGTCCTTCTTCTCTAATATGTTCTTTAGCATGAGTATCTACATTGGTGTTATTTGATAATTCTCACCTTTCTTAATTAACTTTACTCAAGGCCCTCAAGAACTATATGCTAGAGTACCTTACAGGGTTGTTGTGAGAATCAAATGAGATTACAAATGTAAATCACTTTACTTTACAAAACTTAAAGCCTTCCAGTGGCATGAGCTTTTTTGTTTTCTCCCTATTAATTTAAATGTTGTTGTCCCCCCATTAGGATGTGAGTTTCTCAGAGGAGTGGGGAGAAGGAAGGCAACTGTTTTTGACTTACTTTCTATCCCAAACACTTACTAACAGTGCCTATTACAGAGTAAGTCCTCAATAGAGAACTGTTTTCTTTTTTTTTAACAAAAAGCTTATGCTGGGCACATTTGCAAAGCTCTAGGGATATAAAAACAAAGTGGTCCCCTGTCTTCAGGGAGCCAACTGTTTGCCTCTCTAGATGTGCATGTTTTGTTCCAAATCCATCAGGCACTCACATGACCACAGCCTGTACTTCCCAATTAGGAGGCACTCTTGCAGCTCTGAGGTATCGCTAAGTATAACACTCTCAGGGGCAGCTAGGTGGCTCAGTGGATAGACCACCAGCCTTGAATTCAGGAGGACCAGAGTTCAAATTAGATCTCAGACACTTCACACTTCCTAGCTGTGTGACCCTGGGCAAGTCACTTAACCCCAGCCTCGGGGGGGGGGGGGGGGGGAAGTATAACACTCTCATGTGCCATTTTTTCCAATGAATCTATTCTCTACTTGCTATCTCTTCTATCAGATCCAGAGTATTAACCACCTGCTGGCTATCCTACATTCTTTCTTCATCATTGACTCCATGACTAATTACCATCCAGGATGCTAGTCTGTGTGCCCCCTGATCTTCCACCAAGGCTACCTCTGATTCTGGACTGCCCCCACCTTCCTAGGTCTGCTACTCGAATATAACTGGCTCAGCAAAGATTCACAGATAGTGGAAGCAATACCTTTGCTGAGCTCCCATGGTCTGGGGCTTGTTGAGCCAGTGCAAGATGGGCTGGGAAAACCATCTCTGGGAAAGCTTTGAAACCTGGTGGCAGATAGGAGAGTTGGAGGGCTGGTTGGCTGCCTGCTGGGCCAGGAGTGCTGGATACTGGGTGAGCAGCTTGGATTGCTGCTTCAGGAATGTGTGGAATACATTGACATTTGGCTCGGAGGGCTCATCCACAGGGACTGAAGATGCTATCCGAGGGAAAGGAAAGTTAGGGAACAAGCCTCCACTGGACAGTCACTACATCCCCCACCATATCTAGTGCTAAAGAAAAAAGGCAGCAGGCCTACCAAGTATATCAGGAAAAAGAAACAGAGATCAAGCCTGTCTGTGGTCTTGAGTTTTATTTATGGAAAATAACCATACTTGTCTTTCCCAGTGCTTATTGCTTTCCTAGCAGCATCCCCAAAACTAGACCCCTCCTCACCTAATAATCAATGAATTAATAAATATTTGTTGGGCACCTATTATGTGCCAAGTACAGTGCTAAGCTCTAGGGATTAAAAAAAAAGGGGGCAAAAGACAGTATCTTTCCTCAAGGAGCTCACAATTTAATGGCTCTTCTGAAGTGTAAGACAGAAGATGGAAGATTTTGTCTTCTCTTATGTCCCTTGGGGATATAGTTCTTGTACCCTTTTATAGAAAGAAGCTACATTTTCTCATGGGTTTCCCCTTTTGTTATGATTTTTCTCTCCCAGCATGATTCATATGGAAATATGTAAAAAAAAAAAAATGAATGTAAATGCACAACCTAAAAAAAAAAAAAAAAAAAAAAGCTTTCCATAACTTACCATATAGAGCATGGGCCTCCCCCAGCTGAGAAAGTAGGCCCATTTCTAGGTAGGTAGCCATAACATTGAGGTTGGTGAGCAGGGAAGCAAGCAGGGAATGGTTCCCACTCTGTGCCTAGGGAGTGCCAATCAAGATCAGAGTTAGATATTAGCATTAGATATGGTAAAGAAGTATAACATTTCCTCAGCTAAGACTTTGACTCAGGAAAAGTAATCAGGTTGAACTCACAGTGTAGTTTAGGAAGGAAACATTATCTAAGAGGGGAATTTGGGGGTTTGGGGGGATACTAAGGAGCTAAATAAGTTCTGGAGGATTTGCATGACAGTGGGAGAAATGGCTTTACCAGATGGTAGGGCAGGTCATTCAGGGCCTCTGGGTGGCAGTTATGGAAGGTACCCAAAGCATCCAGGTCACACATCCTCCAGAGCTGAACTGCAGAGGGAAGATGGTGGGAACATCCAGGAAGTTAGATATAGAATAGAGATTGGAAGTTCCTGGTTCTGTTCCTTATCCCTCTGGAGAGTGAGCTCTTCAACACCCCCTGGACAATTTGATCAGAGGCCCCCTGGGGTACATGACTTCCCTAATCTCGGATCAAGATCACCCTCCCTCAGTGCCCTGCTCTGACTGATTTGCTCTGATCACCTGCAATGAGGACGTGTGCTGTGGTCGTCAGTCCAGGTCTCTTCCTATAGCGCAGCTCGGCTGCTGAACGTAGGGGCCCAGGAGGGAGGCGCAGTCGGGCTCCGGGAAGTTCCAGGGACCCCGCTCCCAGCAAGCTGACAGTTAACAGGGAGTACAAGTAGTAGACTCAAACAGTGAAGATTTTAACCAAGCCAAGGGCAACCTGAACCATCTCATTTTGGAGGGAACCATATATAAAACTGGGTTTTACTTCATGCTGAGAGGAGTTTGGGACTGAAGTCAAAGTGGTTCACATGGGAGCATTTACATGGGAAGAGGATATCAAGAAGGTAGGCATCCATTACCTGCGTAGACTGTGGACGAGGTAAGTAAAGGGACCCATAGGATAAGGGTCTCCTTGGTTTCTGGCAGCCATAGCTTCTGCCCAATCCACAGTCTCCAAGGGTAGTGACTGCCAGGTACTTATCACCCCATGAAGCTGGTCCAACGTTAGGCCTGCAATCCAGCAACCTTGAGTCTCCCTTTACTAAGCCTTACATTGTCCCCATTCACCCATTACCAAGTTCTGTAGTAGCTAAAATCTCTCACCAAGCCTACAAAAAGGACCCTCCCCAAATACCCTGAGGGGACCACCCCCCAATTCAAACTTTACCCTAATCTCATTCTTCCCCCAATCTTAATTATACTGTGGGGACTTATTTGTTAGCCCCCCAATCAAAGATGCTAAAACAGCTGAGCCACAACCATCTTCTCCCAAGTGCCTCCCTCATTCATCCTATTCCTGAGGACTGACCACTGCGTGTGACATGGAGGGCTTCCAAAGCAAGAGGCAAAATATCCGAGCCATGCTCCTGCTCCAGGACGCCGAGCATGTGTTGTAGTAGCAGGGGCACAGTGCCTGGTAATGTCCGAAGTTGCTCAGACATCTAGGGAAAGAGTCCAGGGATCAGAAACAGTGTGATACAGGTGATGGAGAAGGACCAGAGTGGGAGAAGATATGGGAAACAGAAAGAGTGTAATAAGAGAGAGAATGGGGATGAGAACTGAGAGTCAGGGGATGGGGAAAGAAATAGATAAGAAATAATTGGGTAGATAAATGGTTGGGAATGAGGAAATAAAAGTCAGAAGATGAGTATAGACTACTGACTGTGGAATGAAGGGAAAACAATCACCATGGAAATGGTGAAAAGGGAGAGAAAAGGGAGTTATTGCCCGCCTGACCTGTTCATACAGAGTGAAGAGACGAAGGTGATCAGTGGCAAGGCGCAAGTAAAGAGGCAGAGCTGCCCCTCGCTTTACCAGCAACAGCCGCATCTGGAAGGACATTGAGCAGCAAAAGGGATTAAAACTTCTCTTCCTGGTCATCCTAAACTCAACATCCCTTCCATTTCAATGGAGACCTGATAAATGGAAGCTCTCTCCCTCTAGCTCCTGTTTCTAAGATCTTAAACAATGGAACTATCTCACTGTCACATCACAAGTCTCCAGCATCTTCCTTACTGCCTAAAAAAAAAAAAAAAAGTCTTTCTAATTGGATGATAGGAATACAAAAGCTGAGAGCTTAGTCAATTTTCGGTGTTGGAATTGCTCAAATAAGGATGTATCAAGAGTCCTATCACCAAGTGGAAACCTGAGACAAAGTTACTGAACTAAAGTACTTCTGATCTTTCATTAGTGTCAACTAAACTATATAGCTGGCATTGTATGTTGTCATTTCTGATTTGTCATTATGCTCCTTTCTCTTATATTTGCTATTTATGTTTTTGAAAACTGCAAATGCTCTTTTTAAATGAACTGATACTGCCTACTAAAACATGTATCAAGGAAAAGCTGGAGCCCTTTTTTCCCTAAATTCTTTCAAGGCCCAGCTAAAATCCTATTTCTATAAAAATTCTTTTCAACACCTCTGCTGGCTACAAAGCATATCAATCTATAGACCCTATTTGGTTTTATATAAGTTCTATGTAGTGTGTTGTCTGTTTTTCTTCCCTGGAATATGGTGGTTAGTTTACCACAAAATTATGCAGTTAAATAACCCTTCTTTAGATTTGGATTATTAGGAAAAGTTCTATTCTTCAAAATCTATCATTATATTCATGACCTGACTCTTACGCTAGCCCCCAGGCTCCCTCTCTCCAAGGACCCTCCAAGGAGTCCCTGGTCCCAACCTGATTGTTGAAGGGTGTCTCTTCCAGCCGCTTTCCATACAGGGCCAGCTCCTGCCTCACCAACTGGGCTCGTGCTGTTGGTTCCAGGGGTTTTAGAGCCACCACATGAGCATCTCGACGACATTGAAGGATGTCCCCCAACCCTGTCTTTGTTGACATACTCATGACTAGGTGCACTTTCTTTAGGAGATGAGAGAAAAAGAGTAAGGTGGCAGATAGTCCTTGCACTCCATAATGTAAATCATTTCCAAATTCCTTTTTTTTCCTTTTTTGTCTATAAACTGTCCCCCAACACATACCTGAGGCAGGATCTTTGGAATCCAATCCGAGATCAGTTGACCACTTTGGTCTCCCAGTTGGTCAGCTCCATCAATGACGAGCACTAAAGTCTGGCCAGAGCGTAGGGACTGAGCAGATTTGGGAAGTAGGGTCTGTAGCTCCCACACCAGTCCCCTGCATGTGGGGAGAGAAGACATCAGGGATCCCTGAGTGCAGCAAGTTGGGAGAGATGGCAGTCTCTATCCATGCAAAGAGAAAGAATTCTGGGCCTGAGTTCAAATTCCCATTTGTGCTACTTGGAGCAAATCACTTAACATCTGGGGACCTCAGTTTCCTCATCTATATAATGAAGGAATTGGATGACTCCTAATATTTCCTTTAGCTCTAAATCTACAATCCTATGGTCCAGGAGGGTGGAGAAATGCCTCAGAAGGATGCTTACCGGTAGGTAGTTGGGAAAGGCCTAGAACACTGAAGCTGATGGTGCAGGTGAGTACAAAGGCGTCTGAGCAAGGTGAGGACATAGCTTTGATCAGGACGGGCTCCAACGAAGTGGAAGAATACATGGGAGCCCATGGTGACCCCAGAAGGAGCTTGCAAAGCTGATACTAGGGATGACTGTGTGAGGAAGGAGAGGAGAAGCTATAGCCAATCTTGCCCCAGAATGCATATATCCATTACCCCCTTCTGCTCATCCTCAATCCTGTCTGTACCAGGAAGGCTGTCTTGCCCTGTCCAGGTTTCCCGGTCACTAGGCACAGACTCCCACTGCGTTGCTGTAGCTGCTGGATAGTGTCCTTCAGGAGACTGGGCCGAGCTGGACAAGGTGGACACTGTAGCTGCTGAAAGGCTGATTGTATAGTGTCATCATTCTGAATGGATGTGGTCTCTTCCAGTCCTGACTCTGGCTAGGATGCACATGGAGAAGAGAATCTCTGGGGGAAGGGCAGAACTATCTCCCACTTCAATGTGCATGGTGTTTGTCCTCTCAGAGGTACCCCTGACCCCTCCCAGCAATCGCCACTGACCTGGAGGTAGAGCCTCTGGAGCAGCTCCCACACATGCTGTAATACCATCTGCCCAAACTCTTCCAGTCCCTTCACATATGGCCGGCCTGCGGCCACCCCTCCCCATACACAAGAGTACCTACGGACAGAAGGCACAGTCTCAGAGCCCAATCCCCAATCCTAATTCCACAGTACCCACACGGTAGTCTTATAATCTTTACCCCCAATCCACAGCAAGTGCTGCCTCTTCCATCTTACCTGTGGCAGGTAACACCTTCCTGCTTGTCCAGGAAGCTCTTCAGTTCTGAGATTCGCTCCGCAGCCTCTTCTGACTCAGAGGCAAAGTCAGTTTTCCAGGCATCTGGCACAGAGCTGGCCAACCAGACACATACCCCACCCCAAATTATAAGACTAGGTTCTGCTTCCTACCAGAGAGGGTAAAGAGCCCACAAAACATCACTATGCTTTGAAATATGCTATCTACCAATCCAAAGCTATCCTGAGCCTACAAAAAGAAGCCCTGTGCTCTTCCTGCCCTTATAATGCTTTTTCTAGCATCACAGTCAGGAAGGTATGGGGTGATCAGGAGGGGATAGTGCTCGAGACATGCTATGGGTGGGAGCAAGGGGCAGTACCCAAAGATCAAGGCTCAGGCTTCTGGGAAGCAGACAAGGTACCTGAGGAAGTTGGAGTCTCTCAGGTAGATGAGAGCTGGGGAGAAGGACTGGTGGCGGAAACCTCTACTTAAAAACTGCATCACCTCCATCTCAGTCACAGAACGTCCAGATGGATAATCCTTTGCCTGAGAGATGGGAAGAGAAAAGGCTTCATGATGGGTCAGTGGATGCTTCCCTTTCTCAAAGCTTTATTCTAGAGTCTAAGAGGTTCCCATATCCCTTTAATAATCTTGCTCTATAGAGGGGGAGGAAAAAAAAAAAGCCAATGGATCCATATAATCCTTAAGAGGAAACCTTCATTCTAACATGTACCTCCCTTCCCAAATGTGCCCTTCATCCTGGTCTTAGCTCTCTATCACCCATATAAAGTCCACAGAAAAGGGAATATAATATAACAGAGTACTGTGTCTCAAAATCAGGAGACCTGGGTTCAAGTCTATACTCTGCCAGTTATTACTTGAATAACTTTAAGCTAGTCACTTAAATCAATTAATCTCCATTTTCTCATCTGTAAAAATGAGGGGGTTGGACCTGTATGGTTCCTTTTTACTCTCAATCTGTGAAACTATGAGTCCAGCAAGACCTGACTACTCCTCACTGGCCCAGTTCCCATACTTTTTGATTGCTCCCTGTGCCCTCCCCTTTCTCTAGCTGCCTCACCCAACAGAAGTGTGGATGGTCAGGGAGATTGTAGTCGGGAGGGACATAGCCATAGCGGGAGCCCAGGATCCCCACAAAGAGTTGTGAGTTTTCCACTTCCCCTAAGCACAATTCCAATTGTCTACAGAGAAAAAAAAGGGAGAGGAGAATTATTAGGTGGAGTGGAAAGAGAAGAAAAAAATTAATATATGAGAATAAGTAGCAGTGTTAAATGATGGCTATGGAACAAGAACCATCAGGGGAAGACAAAAAATGAGCTAGGGATGGAACTAATTGTGGGATGGTAACTCTGAAGTTAAATTATAAGAATAGATAAGAGCACCCAAATTTCTTCAATACCTCCAAATCCCTATCCCACCTATTTTGTCTCACATCTCTAAATGTACCAACTCCAAAATACCCTAAAACGTTCATGCCCTGATTCTTTGCCTCCCACCTTTTCCAATCCACCAGCCCCATTCATACGGATCTCCTCTAAAACCCCTCAGTAGCCTCTGTGTTTTTGATATTCTAAGACCACATCACCATCCATTTCTCTTATCCCACTGCACTTACCTGTCTTTTCGGGTCTCTTCCTCAGTGACACCCCAGCGCAAGTCAATGCCACGTACATTGATGTGGTGAGGAGCTGCACGGGCCTGCAGGGCAGGTAGCACTGAACGTAGCAAAAGGTCCCGTTCCCCATGCATATCCCGGAAAGTAGATGAGATGAAAACACGGATGCTGCGCCAGCTGAAGGCAGAACGGGTGACAGGGCTCAGCACAGCTCAGCTTGAGGATATCCCACACCCAACTCCCAAAGGCATCACTAGGGCCCTAGCCTTAGAAGCAGACCTGGGATCCAGAGACATCACTTACTAGTTATAAGAGAAGCCAAAGAATAGTTCTTTTGGGAATCACTCATTCATCACCCTTGGCTTTGGAAACAGGATATAAACCTCCCCTGTCCTTCCCAGTATTTATACTTTCTCTATATCTTAAACTCTCAGCAGAGATGTATAGCATGGGGAAAAGGAGGGATTTGATAGGAACCTTACTCTTGAACCTTATTGAAGGGGTTTACCCCTACCCAGAAATGAGGAGCTATAACTATGTATGAGAAAATGCATCACTTCCACAGATCCCTTCATGCACCAGAACCTATTTGATCTTCCCAGTTCATCCTACCCAGACTGACCTTTGCTGGGGAACAGGGGTCAGAGGGCCTGGGACCCTCTCCTCTAATAGCCTATCAGGGAAAGTCTGTGCCTCCCCTCTCTGGGGTGGGATCTTGAATATTTTGTCCATTTGGCCCACATGTTCCAGGAGACGAGACATTCCACGCTCTGAAATAAACCTAAGATACATAATCATAAGATCAACAATAACTAAAAGGATATAGCCTATTGTTCCCAGCTTAAAAGAGCATATGGGTATCTTGTCATAATCATTAACAAATTCATGCTTCAGATAATATGGTTGTGAGTAAAGGAAAAAGGAATTAGGGTTATTTGAGTGAATGGTCAGGTCTGCACAGCACAGTACTTCTTTCAAAAAGGGGACTTTGATTAAGATTTAAAGATAATGGTAAAAAGGGAATAGTTTAAGATGGTGGTAGTTGGAGTTCAGAGGAAAGAAAATGGACAAAAAAATTGAGGCTGAAGAAAAATGAACTTAGACAAGGCTGAAAATTTTATAAAAAGGATCTGGGGTTTAATTGGGATGGGGAAAGGAATGTAAGCCACTATACTTCGGAAGTCTTTTTAATTCCCCTTAACTCCCCCCCACCCCACACCCAGAGCTCACTTCAGTATTCCATCGGTGCAGCCTGTGAGGATGACATCATTGGGGTTCATACTGAGTGAACTGGAAGGGGGGAAAAGAGAGATAGTGATATAATATGGACCAAAAAAGGAAAAACCAGGCAAAATTAGTTAGGATTGCATTCAGAGTGAGTATCCCATCAACGCAGGCTTTCAATGCAGAAAACTTGTCAAAATTGTTGCAGTACTTTTGGTAGGAGTCTCATGCACCTCTGCATGTACTTTCTATAAAACTACTGTAAAGGGAGGAGACATGGGATTCCTTACTTCGAGCTCAATTGATATCAGGTAGAATGTAGGCAGACAGGATGAGGTTATTTAATGTGTAAATCGGATGTGTTTATATTATGGTCTTTTTATTAGGTGAGAACATCTTTCTGATTGGGTTAAGAAGAGAAAAACTTGATTGGCTCAGCAAACTAATTAGCCATCCCTCAGGCTCTAACTAGCTAAACCTTTGGATGGCTGTCAGAGTTCAGAGACTTTGTAAGGTAGGAACAAGCTGTAGAGTAAATTCCATGCAGGAGGTAGGGAGGGAATTTTTCTGTTCTCTCTCCCTCCACATTAGACACACTGCTTTGAAGAGGAGCTGCTGGACCAGTAGGGAATATGGAGGCTATGGGGAGACACACTACTCCAGATAGACATACATGCATATAGGATTGTTTCCTAAGGGAAAAGCAGCTTCAAAGGGCCAGACGGAAACAGACCCTGGCAACCCAACCACACAATCTGCCTTGGAAAGATTTAGGTTTCTCAGAGAGCAGTATCCTTTTTATGCTTGTGTACAATGGAAATTCCTCATTTTCCTTGGGAGATCACAATGTTTGAACATGCACACAACTTTTGGATTGTGCTTATTAAACCACAGGTGGACTTTATCTTTGGCACCCAAGGAAACTGACTTTGGAGATTCAGAATAGCTGTACTCTGGATTTTGGTTTTGCTAACCATAATCAAGCAATTGTACATTACTGCTATATTAATGTTTCAAAGCATTGAGATAGTCTACTTCTAACTTATAATTAATTATGCTTGCCAATTATCTGTTTGAAATAAGTTTGTGTCTGAACAGCTTATTGAAATTGTTAAATTGTACAGATATTGTTCATGACCTAAATGTGCTTAATAAAAAAAAAGTTTGACCTTTGTCCAGAAAAAATAAAAAGAAAGATTTAGGAGAGCACTCCATGAATAAAGAGAGTTCTTTCAGGTATAGAAGTACTAGGAATTGTGAGCTGCTTTTTACTAACTAAAAGTTTGAGCCTACTATTCCAATGGACATGGTGTGTCTGTGGGGAATTTACCCCTGGGGGGGCATGACTTATAATTATTATTCTTATTATGCATTTGAGTAAATGTCTTAGATATGAACTAATTTAATCTATTGACTAATTATTAATGGGAAATTCACTGGTTGGCCTTCATGAGCTATACTATTCGAGGTACAGAATTATTCCCAGAAACAGAGCTATCCTACAGTATCACTACAAGAACCTGAGGCAGCAGCTACAATAAGGGAACTCAATCCTTGAGTGCAAGCTGATGTGGCAGGAGGGGGTGGTGCTGCTCTATACTACAGAATCAGAGAAAGGTATATTCTTACATACCAGGACACTTCTTTCTACCTGCAGGAAAGGATATGCAAGGTGAAACTGAGACTGCCTGGGCCCAGGTCATGGTCCAATATTGACATGCAGACCCCAGGGGGAAAAAACACAACATTTTTTTAAACCTGTGTTGGGACAAGGGTAGAAGGCAGAGTTTGGGAGTTGCGAGTGAGGTCATTGGATAGAGGGCTGAGTTAAGAAAAGACGCATGTGGAAATAGTAGGATCTATGACAAGTAATAATAAATTATCTCCTCCTTGCATCAAGGGAAAAAAGGCTGTGAAGAGGAAAAACAGAGCCTTACCCAGAATGCATCCCAGTTAAATCAATTCCAACAAAAAGGCATTTGGGATTCACACGCTGCCAGAAGAATTGCTTAGCAGACATAAACTCAGGGTCCTCCATAGTGTTACCAACAAAGATAACCGTGTCTATCTGTAGAAAAAGCAGTAGAAGCTCATACCAGAAAAAGTTTGAGGAATTTTTTTGGGGATGTAGGAGAATTGATAAGGTGTAAGAAGAGCTTGGGGATTAGAGGAAACTTGGCTGAGAAGGGAAATCCAAATATACTGCTTCCTTAAGAGTAATATAGCTAACATCCCACTTGAGAACATATATAGGAAAGGGATAAGGTAGGAAAAGAATTGATATTGGAAGTATTGAAGGATAGCATACATTTGAGTTTAAAGGAGAGATGTAGAAGAGCTGGAGTTATAATACAGGGGTCAAGAAGATGGAAACTCAATAACATGAGTTAAGAAGTTTGGACTTGGAGAGAAGTGTTCACTTTGGCTGAGTTACTTACTGGCACCCGCCTAGCAACCATATCCAGCATGTATATAGCAAATGGATGATGATTTGATATTGATTCTGATTTCTCTTCAGCCATTTCCTGGGACAAACAGGATCAGAGTTGAAGAATGAACAGATTGGTCACTGATGACACTTGTAGGTACATATCATGCTATCCATTTGTACCCATAAAAGCTATTTCAGATTCACTGATTCATCTATCCTTGTGCCCATCTGTTCAGATTATCCTTAGGTCTATCTCCTTTATCTATCCTGTACAATATATCCAGATTTGGCCCAGGCCTTTGCTTAACTGCTTAAATCCCCCTCCATAAACTCTACCCAGCAGAGTAGTTAGCCTCACCTCTATCTGGATCTTGAGGTCAGTTGCAGTCTTCAGGATGCCCTCTTCTGGATAAATCATAGCTTTTTTCAAAATACACCTTTTACAAAGTAAAAGCTCAGCCTGCTCAGCACGGGCCATCACCATTGCCACCAAAAGTAGCACATGATTCTATTTGAATGAACAGAGGAATAGGAAGGATGCTAACTCCCAACTTTAAAAAAGACTCCTACTATAATGGTGACTATGGAGAATTCAAAGCAGCACAAAAAGGCATGAAATGATGAAGAGTTAAAAAGTAGGAAAAAACGGGGGCAGCTAGGTGGCGCAGTGGATAGAGCACCAGCCTTGAATTCAGGAGGACCCGAGTTCAAATTTGGGTTCAGACACTTAACACTTCCTAGCTGTGTGACCCTGGGCAAGTCACTTAACCCCAGCCTGGGGGGGGGGGGAAGTAGGAAAAAAAACACCATGATATATCTTGACAAATAATATGGAATCAACACACATTTAAAGATATTCGCAAGTAACATATTCATATTGTATATACCCAGTCAAGAAATCCAAAAAGGATCAGGAAAACTAGGAAAAAGTGACATCTATGTTGAAATTAAGACACATAACTTCAGGAAAAGATAACATTTGGCAGATAATAGAAGTTTCAGATCATTTATGATATGTTGGGATTGTACAGGATGGAGGACATTTCAGGATGCATGCTTATCTTTTTAAATTTCTTTTATATCTTTGTTCATATCTACATATCTATATCTATCTGTGTAGATATTTACATAGATACCTATATATTTATATAGGCATATGTGTAAATAAATATACATTATATAATATCTATTATTTGTCAGTGAAAGTCAAAATTAAATTTCTATTAATAGAAAAAATAACCAAATATACTCCACATGGTCTAGAAGTTTGAACTACTTTCCCCAGGCATCTATTGAAAGAGGGTACCTCCTAAGGGATATTGTTTGAGAAAGTGACCTTAGTGTCCATAAACAGTGTTCTG
This sequence comes from Sminthopsis crassicaudata, assembly GCF_048593235.1. Taxonomy (NCBI): domain Eukaryota; kingdom Metazoa; phylum Chordata; class Mammalia; order Dasyuromorphia; family Dasyuridae; genus Sminthopsis; species Sminthopsis crassicaudata. Next base: position 259,790,967 of record NC_133618.1, read on the forward strand.
GCCATCCCTCTGATGATTTTTGAAGGGGCAACATTCCTCAGATGATTCTTTAGAATACTAACCTGAGAGAAATTATTTTCTATTATGCTAATAACCTATTATTAATTAGTTTCTAGGCTTTTTATTTCCTTATTCAAGGACCAGCCCTTGTAGGTCAGTCAGTCTGTAAAAGATAAGATTGATAGATGAAATTGCCCTAATCCTTAGGAAACATGTTCCTTGATCTTGGGCGGGACTTCACCCCAAAGAGGAGACTTTACTTCTGTTCAGGATGTAAACAATCTAATCTAGATGAATTATTGCCCTTAAGGAATAAAGTCCATGTCCTTGTACCCTGCATTGGGGTTTAGGGTGACCCAGTTCATGAAGGAAAAAAACAACCAGAGTGATCTGAGAGGAGATGGATTCCTCTATCAAGATTGTTGAAGTGTTTGAGGCTCATCATGATCAAGCCACATTCTCAGAAAGAAGACTTTTAGCCTCCCACCCAGGTCTTCCTGATTCCAAGTCTTGTATTGTTAGCCACTGTGCCCCAGTTCTTCTTTCACATACAAACATGGTATATTTATTAATATTCATTATAATTATTATTTTGGGATATATTATAATATAATATCACATAATTAAAATTATGTACAATAATAAATATAATTACAAAAATAAATAACAATAATGATTATTGATAATAAATATGATTAATAAATCATAACAAATGAGGCTGGAAAACACACAACAGGATTTCCTGTTCATAAGCAGCACAGCTCATTCCTAGTGGCCAAACTCAAGCACTTAGAAAATTTAGGAACAAAGGGCAGATTGCTTTGGGTTACTTATTAGGGACAGTCAGATCTAGGGATCACAAGGATCTCTAGCACCCCCTCTAACTTCCAACTCCTCCTTTTAGCACAGTCCCATTATATTCTATATCCTCCCTTTGTGTTTACCCTTTTGTCTTCTTGGGGTCGGCCAGGACTGCAGACTATCAGGGTGCGACCAGGTAATGGGGGTAAGTTATGTTGCACAGATAGATTCATAGCTGTTTCCAAGGCCTGTTGGTAGCGCTTCATCATCTCCCAGTCTTGCTTCCACTGGCTAAAGGAGAGGGACAAAAAGACCCCAGAAAGATATCCCAAAGTTTATTCCTTACTTTTTTGAGGAAAGATAAGAGGGTCTTTCAGAGATCCTCTCTCTGGCTCCTCACCTGCATAGCAACCCATTGAGGCAGGAGTGCTAATCAAGGCTCTCTCAGCCTTCTCTCCAAACTCCCAAAACATTTTCATGGATAAAAAAGAAAGGATTCTTCCAAGCTTTCTATCACAAATCACATGTGCTCTATTATGCTTGGATAGCAATAATAATATGGCTAGCATCTATACAACTCTTAAGGTTTGCAAAGCACTTTACCCATTATCTCATTTTATCTTTTCAACAGCCATATGAGTGTTGTTATTTTTTGACAAGTATTATTATGATCCCTATTTTACAAATAAAAAATAAATATTTACAAATATTACAAAAAATAATTTGTACAATTGTAAAATTGTACAAATTTACAAATAAACAAATAACATAAGTTATTATGATCCTTTACAATAAACTGAGGTATAGAATGGTTAAATTCGCTCAGAGTCATATAGTGAGGGCTTCAGGCAGCATTTGAATTTGGGTCTTCTTAACTGCAAGTCTACCTAGCTGCCTTTAAAAAGCTCATTTCATGAGCAGAACCAGAAGATCACTGTACACTTCAACAACAATACTGTATGAGGATGTATTCTGATGGAAGTGGAAATCTTCAACATAAAGAAGAGCCAACTCACTTCCAGTTGATCAATGATGGACAGAGGTAGCTACACCCAGAGAAGAAACACTGGGAAGTGAATGTAAATTGTTAGCACTAATATCTGTCTGCCCAGGTTACATGTACCTTCGGAATCTAATGCTTATTGTGCAACAAGAAAATGGTATTTACACACATGTATTGTATCTAGACTATATTGTAACACATGTAAAATGTATGGGATTGCCTGTCATCGGGGGGAGGGAGTAGAGGGAGGGGGGGGGATAATTTGGAAAAATGAATACAAGGGATAATATTATAAAAAATATATATAATAAAAATTATTAAAAAAAAAAAAAAAAAGCTCATTTCATGCAGCGAGATAATTCCATTTACTTAGGAAAATTAAGAGAACTAGGAAAAAGGGCAAAGGCAAAACTGAGTATTCATATAGATAAGAGGAAAAGGAGAAATAGAATCAAAGTCACAAGATGTCTTAAAAAATAAGACCCCAAACCAAACTGGAACAAGGACTGATAGAGGCCTTCAAAGGTTGAGGCAAATAGCCAGAGAGAAACAACATCCAAAGTATAGACACAATAGATGCCTAGTTAAATCAGCAAGTTTTAAATAAGCACCAACTATGTTCCAGGAACTGTGCTAGGCACTTGGGATACTATGGGAGGAAAGGAAAATGGCCAAAGGGGTGAGGTGGAAGGATAGAGGATATTACAGATGTGACTGATAAGTAATTTCTTTAAGGTAGGGTTTCTGATGAGGAACTTTCTCTATTAGTAAAGATTAGCCTTATTTCCCATATAGTCTTAGCTGCTACAACACTGAGAGGTTCAATGACTTGAAGACATAAGAGGCAAGATCTCTATCCACTATATCAATGGTGTCAAACTCAAATAGAAACACGTAGGCTGGGGCAGCTAGGTGGCGCAGTGGATAGAGCACCAGCCTTGAATTCAGGAGGACCAGAGTTCAAATCTGGTCTCAGACACTTAACACTTCCTAGCTGTGTGACCCTGGGCAAGTCACTTAACCCCAACCTCAAAAAAAAAAAAAAAAAGTCACGAAACATATAGGCTGCATACTGACTTAGAAAATTACAAATTAATATCTATGTTGTATCATATTTTTAATTTCTTAAATGTTTCCAAATTACATTTTGATCTGGTTTGGGCAGCACTAGAGAGCATTGTAGGTCTACATGTCTGATATATCTGCCCTGTATATGCTTGTAAAATTTGGGTACTTACAAAACACACATAAGCTGATTTTGAGGGAGAAGAAAAGTGTCATTAGAAGGCAACTCTTGTAAGCTGAGTTCTTGAAGATTAGCAAATTTAAGAAGCCAATGGGAAGAATGAAAATGGTATGCCATATTTTTGACTGAACTTTTTATGTTTTATTATAATTATTTATATAATAGAATATATTTATGTTTTATTATACTATGAGTGTTGAGTGCTTACTAAAGTTTATTATAATATTGTTTATTATATTGTAATGAGTGCATAATGAATTATAATTTATATATGTAATAATATCTTATTTTTATATGAGTATGTTATATATACTATGTTATATATACTCTCATACAAGAGTATATGAAAAGACATTTTGTTGTGGTTGTTCTGTCTAGTCTAATTCTTTGTGGCCCCATTTGGATTTTTTTGTTTTGGTTTTTTTTTTTTTGCAAAGATACTGGAATGGTTTGCCATTTCCTTCACCAGCTCATTTTACAGATGAGCAAACTGAGGTACACCCAGGGTCACATTGCTAGTAACTGTCTGAGGTTGGATTTGAATTCATAAAGATGAGTCTCTCTAGGCCCAGAACTTTTATCTATTTTGCCACTTAGCTACCATATGAAGAGAAATAATATCCAATAAATCTCTAAAGGTTATGAAGACTTTAAAGGATTTTTTAAAAGCAATTTATATTTTATCCTACAGGTAATTTAAACTAGTCATTTACTGAGAAGAGAATAAACAGGAATAGAGACAAAAATGAAGATAGGAATTGGCTATAAGGTTTTAAATTTATCCTTTATAGAGTACATTTAAATGCAAAATTTCCAGGGCCAAAGAAAAATATGGACCAGGGAGATGTATACCAGTAAGCATATTAATGAGCATGACTATATCTTTACACAGAGAATGGTATCCCCAGTGTCTCTTTTATCTCCCCCTGTTTTCCTACCCTCTCTGCTCTAAGGAAAGCACACACACACTTACTTAATCTTATTCAGTCGTAGCTTTTCCCTTTTGAAGTGTTCATATAGCACAGGCACCAACATTGCAAACCGAAGGTCTTTATTAGTCAGATGCTGCTGTGGCTTGGGTATCTGGCCTTTCTTCCCCAACCTTTCCAATAATTGCCGCATTAAAACCACATTAAGGGGAATTGGTCCTGAAACATAAAGATATCAAAGTGATCTGAGAAAAAATCGCTTTCATTTGGGCCTTCCTGACTTCCCTAACTCCTTCCCAAGTGCCACCCCCCCCAGCCCCTGCCCCAAGAATGCTAGAGCTTTCTGAACCCCCTCTGTCCTCCTGGGACATGGAAGCAAGGGTTAAAACTGTGTCTTGTGCTTTCTTTGTTCTTCCCCAGAAATGGGGAAAGTGTGGGGAATTGTGGGTGATGATGGGCAGATGGTACCAGATTTGCGGAGCTGTCGCTCCAGGTCACTGATGGAAGTATGGGCAGAAAGAAATCGGAAGGGAAGCTGCCGGCTACGGATCACTGATTCCTGGAGTGGGAAAAAAAAAAAAACCAGAGAGAAAGAAACTGAGGCGTTACGATAGATGGGGAGAAACTGGGATGAAAGGGAGAAATGGAAATGTAAAAGACGAGGAAAGGAGAAAACTGTGGGAAGAGAGAACAAGATGAATGGTAGGGCAAAAAAGGGATAAGAAGAGAGAAATGAATTACAGGAAGGAAGAAATGTGATTGATTCCACATACTCACTTTCTGTGGGGCTATATAACCATTCTTTCCAATAAATCTTAGTTTCTAAAGGATGGATCTGTTATAGTTTTAATGAAATCCCACATAAATAACTGACTTTCCAAGTGCTATTTTTCCCTAAGAAAATAATCCTTATTGACACCCGACTCCAATTCCACTTCCATTCAGCAATACTGCCCCAAATCAAGGTACAGCACATTTCCACACCCATCCATCCCTGCAATATCCACATGGCTCAGAAAGCTCTCCTAGTATCTCCATACCTTGCGCTCCAACAGCTGCAGGATGCGCTCATGGTGTCTGGAACTGATTCCAACTCGAAGCAGGCTGCATAAGTTCCTTAGCATGGCCATATAGGGCAACTTTCCACTGTCTAAAAGAGAAAAAAGGTTGTTTTACTTGTTAAATTTAGGGATAGAGAGAACAGAGCAGAGTGGAATGGACCCTACAATCTAAGTTTAAAAGCTCCAGTGGATGGGTCTTAGAAAGAAATGGGATCAAACAGAAAGATACTGACAGAAAAAGTTATTTTTGAAATACTATTTTGTTACATTGAAAATATGTTTACATTTTCACTCTTTTTGTTGTTTGCTTGTATTTTATTTTCTCATTTTATTTTCCTTTTTGATTAGATTTTTCTAGTGCAGCTAGATAATTGTATAAATATGTATGCATATATTGGATTTAACATATTTTTACCATGTTTAACACAGATTACTTGCCATCTAGGATAAAGGTTGGGGGGAAGGGAGGGAAAATTAGAATACAATGTTTTGCGAGGCTTAGTGTTAAAAAATTATCCATGCTTATGTTTTGAAAATAAAAAGCTTTAATTAAAAAAAAATGCTTTAAAAAAAAAGAAAAGAAAATATGCTTACAGCTTTAGTAAGAACCAAAAAATAAGTCTGACCTGAAGTTTGGAATTTATAATTTAGAAAATTTCTGATATGTCATGTTCAGTAAAAATAAATCCCATTACTTCTACTAAATTTGGCATTGTCATCACCAAACTTTATTTATTTAAAATAGCAATTTATTTTTCCAAATACATGCAAAGGTAGTTTTCTACATTCTAAATTTCTCTCTCTCTCTCTCTCTCTCTCTCTCTCTCTCTCTCTCTCTCTCTCTCTCTCTCTCCCTTCCTCCTCCTCCT